>NC_064818.1:35407211-35545162 GCF_023721935.1 Panthera uncia | reverse complement strand
TATATTATATAAAAAAAAAAAAAAAAAAAAAAAAAAAAAAAAAAAAAGACTCCTTACCTGTGTGCATGATCTGTTTGCACTTTGTGAATCCTGACCCTGGTCTCTTCTGGTTCAGGGCTCCAGGTGTCGTTAAAAGCATTAGTCACAGACAGAATCATTTGCTAAAGGGCCTTGGTTCCCTCACTTGTAAAATGAGAGGGTCGGACCAGATAATCTCAGAGGCCCCTTCTGGTTCTTACAGTCTATGATTCTATGATTCCAAACAAAGATTGCCATCCTCAAAGCCTGTAAATTTCAACTCCTTTCACAAGCCCTAAAGAGGAAGGAAAGGAAAGAAGAATTGATCGCATGCTTGTGCAAATTTAAGTAATAGAGAACAGAGATGCTACCCTTGTGAATTCCTGGGCGATATGCATGACTTGGAAAAAGAAGAAAAGTATTTCATGCAATACCACAGGGCACCCTTAGCTCAGCCTTTCTTCCTGAAATAAAAATACAACTGAGTTTTTCAAGTTAGTTGGTTGATGTATCACCCTGTTCCCCCTCATCATTCTCGTATGATTCAACAAACATTAGAGAGAAATTTTTCTGCTTAAATTCCTTCCTGCAACAGAAGTAAATATCTTACTTTTATAAAATACATTTCTTAAAGATAAAATACAGTTCTACAATGCTGTTTCAGATAGATTTGCCATAAGTCAGATACCCCCGTTCAAATAATGGACTATGAACATAATCCATCTTAGGGAGTCAGGAAGTACAGAACTTGGTCTTATTAAGGTGCTCTGTTATGAGGCCCAGTCACTGATACAATGAATTGTTTTTCAACTGGGCTGTGGCTGCCACCATAAGTCTTCAGCTTGAATGAAAAGGCAATTAAGAAAGGAAGTTGGAACAAGAAACTCAAACCAAATACTCTTCTTTTTCCAGTGCTAACTTAATTAAAATGGTGTTTAAATGCCACTTGGCTAAAACTAAATAAAAATGTGCAATTAAGGATACTGGTGAGACTATAGCTCAAAACCTCTGTCTCCTACTAGTGCCATTCGATTTTTATTTTTCTTTCTTGCAGAAATTTCTTCTAAGATGGAGTAAACTCTACATGCGGGCAATGGAAAGGTTACATATTCCAATTCCCCACTTTAGAACCCTTAGCTATTCCAAAGTTGTTTGGCCTGAAGGACACAATATACTTTCAACCATTTTGTACAGGGGCCACGAGCCTGAGAGTGATCAAAACCCGCAGCCTAACATGCTTTCTTATGTGATCATCATGAGAAAAACCTTAGGCTCCTAAGAAGGCAAAAATTGTATTCCTTAAAGGACTGTATATAATCAATATATTGCTGTGTAACAGACGACTGCAAAACTTAGTAGCTTTAAAAAAATACAGAATGATCATCTCACAGTTTTCCTGGGGCAGGAATTTGGGCATGGCTTAGCTGAGTCATCGATTCGAGGGTCTCTCACAAGGTTACAATCAAGGTATAAGTGAAGGAGGAGCTGCTTGCTAGCTGACTCAGTAATTGTTGTCAGTCTTCAGTGCCTTGTGGGCTGTTAGTTGGATACCACCCTTAGATCTTTGCTACCTGGCTTCTCTAGTACAGCACCATGTTTCATTAAGGTCAGCCAACCCTAGAGTCTACTAACAAGACAAAGTCACAATCTTTTGTAACCTAATCATGAATTGACATCATATCACCTTTCCATGTTCTGTTGGTTACAAGTAAGTCATTAGGTGAGTCAGTACACACTCAAGGGGAGAAGGTGGCACAGGGTATGAACACCAGGACATGGGAAACATTGGGGGTCATTTTAGAAGTCAAGGACGGATGGGGTTCCAAGACTTGACCAATCTCCATATGATAATTAGAGGCAAGGTTTCATCAGTTAGCATCCTTTCTAATTTTTACAGCAAAATCATCATTCTAGGAAAAGTATAGTCATGAGTTATAGGTGTCTCTCTCATTTCCACCACCAGTTATACATGTGTGGTCTTCATAGCTATTACTTGAAAATGGAATGTTTTCCTGTAATTAAAGTCACACTGTTAAATTATTGCTCTCAGAATTTACAACAGTAACTCTTATAGTTTAGTTATTGTTGATACCAATGTGACCTAAGTATATAAAACTGTTCGGAGTCTACAAATCCCTGTGGCAACTTGGCTGAATTTCTTATGGTCAATATGGCCAGGTAATTGTACCCAAGGTCTCTCTGTTGGGGTTCTCTGTTCCAAGCAATGGAAACTGACTCTGACTAGCTTAAGTTTAAGGTAATGGTTTGAGGGAGCAGGACTTTATTGGGAAAATGATGGAGGATAATAGACTAAAAGCAGAATAATTAGACCAGTGGAAGGAAAGGAGTCAAGGCCTCTCCAGGGTTTGCAGCAGTCTCCATCTCTCTGGGACCTTTCTATATTAAGTTATGACACCAAATATCTCATATTCATGTATGTATCCTCTGATTAAACCAATATTTAGATTAATAAGAGAGAGATTCTGATGAGTTTCACTTGGATTATCATCCTACCCTTGCAGTGAAGGGGAAGGAGTCTTATGATTGGCAGACCCATCAGAACCACATGTGATGGGGGAGGAACATTTCCCTAAAAGAGGTGATGTTGAGTAAATTAAAATGATTGAATAGCTGGTTTCAGCCAACAGAGCTTGATGACAGTGACACTATGTGACTTCCAAGGTTAGACCGTAAAGGACTGGGACAACGGACATTTGTGGGAAATAATCTAAGAATATGTTATCCACCCAAGTTTATTTATTTATAGTATTTTTGTGAGTCAAGTTAGGCTGCAGACAAGGTCAAGATTAGTCACATTAGTTTTGTTCCAAGAATGCCTTCATCAATCAGTGATACTTACTGTAATAGTACTTACTATTCCATTGGAATATATACCCTGTAAGGGAATCTTGGGTTTACATCACAAGTGCCTAGAATAGGGTGTGGCACATAGTTGACTCTCAATAAACACTGGCTAAGTAAATGCACTGAATATACATTGCTGGCAAAATTGTACACTGATACAAGTAAATGATATCTCCCATAGATGTTAATTTCTAAAGTCAATTTGTAAGGAGAGCCACGTGTTATAGAAATTACTGTGTGGCAGATATCATGGGGGCTTTGTAGGCTACATTGAACTTTGACATTTTAGACCATTTTTCTACATAGTAACTCCAACAGGGTTTTTTTCTTTCTGAAGTTTTCTTGGGTGACCACCATAAAAAGTGATTCCTTTGCATTTAGTGGCCATGATGTATAAAATGTGTATCACGAAGCATTTCATGACAGACCTCAGGAACCAAGAAGGGCTGAGCACCAGCAGGTTTATTTGTCCCACTTGTGCTCCATCCAAGATAGACACTTCCAATTATCCTGACTTTCTGGGAAGTGCCAATATCCTTAAAGGTGTTCACACCACTGGATCTGCTGTGACTACAACTTGGATGTTACCACAGGAAAATAATCAGAACTATGTAGCGACATATATTGCAGTGTTATTTTTAATAGCAAAATTCAAAGTCATTAAAATGTAGAATAGTCAAAAAAAAAGGTTAAGTAAGCACGATATGTGTATATAATCAAATACTCTGCAACTTTATTTTTTTTTAATTTTTTAGCATTTATTTATTTCTGACAGACAGAGACAGAGAGTGAGCAGGGGAGGGGCAGAGAGAGAAGGAGACACAGAATCCAAAGCAGGCTCCAGGCTCCGAGCTGTCAGCACAGAGCCCAATGTGGGGCTTGAACCCATGAATCATGAGATCATGACCTGAGCCAAAGTCGGGCACTTAATCAACTGAGCCACCCAAGTGCCCCCGAATACTCTGCAACCTTAAACACACTTGCTTGTTGGTAGTAAACAGGTGTTTGGCAAGCTTGTTGCCACACCTATGATACCAGTGGGAAAGCTAATGTTAGCGATTTTCAGATCCTTGTACAATGTCAAAGTGTCACATAATGTCTATGCTTGAAAGTTGACCTCTGGTTGTTTAGTCTTACTCTAGTTTAAGCGAAAGCCTTCTCTATACTGCTCTAAGGGGTCTTCCTAACTGAACCAACTCCAGTGGATGCTGTGATAGGAAGAATAAAGAACCCCCCCTCCAAAGATGTCCACCTTCTACTCCACAAGCCTGCAAATATGTTATTTTACATAGTAGAGAGGAATTAAGGTTGCAGATGGGATTGAGGTATTAATCTGCTGACCTTAAAATTGGGGAATTTTCTTCAGTTATTTGGGTGGGCCCACTGTAATCACAAAGTTCCTTAAAAGTGAAAGAGGAATGAGGCACCTGGGTGGCTTAGTTGGATAAGCGTCCGACTTCAGTTCAGGTCATGATCTCATGGTTCGTGGGTTTGAGCCCGCGATAGGCTCTGTGCTGACAGCTCAGAGCCTGGAGCCTGCTTCAGATTCTGTGTCTCCCTCTCCCCCTACCCCTCGCCCTCTCGCATCTGTCTCTCTTTCTCAAAAATAAATAAACATTAAAAAAGAAAGTGAAAGAGGAAAGTAGAAGAAGAGAGAGAGAGGGACATGACTGGAAGAGTGGTCAGAGGACATGGACATTGCTATGTTTGTAGATGGAGGAAAGGGCCCACAAACCAAGGAATACAGGCAGTTTCTAGAAGCTGGAAAAGATGAGGATAGAGCCTTCAAGCCTCCAGAGGAATATTGCCCTGCTGATACTGTGATATGGGCCCAAGGAGACCCATTTTGGACTTCTGATCTCCAAAACTCTAAGATAATAAATTTGTTTTGTGTCACTAAGTTTGTGGTATTTGGTTAGAGCAACTATGGAAAACTCATACAGATGGGTAGCTGGTCACTTCTCAAAATTACTTTCACATTTCAGATCTTGTAAGGCAATGTGGAGGAATGCACTAAATATTTATTGACCAGCATAAAACTGAAAGATAGACTTGGACATACATTTCTGATGTCCCACCTCAAATCTTAACATAAAGCCACATTCCAACTCATTGGAATTATATTCTATAACGGACCTTAGCATGCTGTCTTGCAATTATATGCTCCTTTGGCTGTCTCAGTTTGGATTAGTTCTCAAATGTGGTGGTAAAGAGTGTCTTGAATTCCTCTGCCTTCTTAAAATTTTCAGATGTGGATCCAGTGAGTAATTAAATTTCTTTGAATAGGTGAATAGACTATCATAATTGATGAAGTTGATGACCTGCTCAAAGTCTAACTCATGACCTATAGCCTGGGCTTCTCAGGAGGGATTTCATGAAAGAATGTTTTCCTCTTACACAGTTTACCAGCCTTGAATTGTTAGAGAGGAAATAAAGGAGTCATCAAGTTATATGGTGAGATATTAATCATTAGATTTCATAGTTGGTCACAGTATTTTATGTATTACCATTTTATGCATCAAGTGCAATATTCGGAAGCATATAGACAGTTACATATATTCAGGGGCTTATAACCTATGAAAAGTGGGTTTGGTTTCTCTGTGTCCTTTGTTTACTTGCATGAACCAAAAGATGCATTTCTAATTATGTCAGGACATCACCCAAAGATGAGGCTGTTGTTAAAAGATCACAAATTAAATGGCAAGAACTGAAGGCAACGCGGAGTTTTTTGAGAGCAATCTTACAGCTTGGAGAATTCATAAACCAAGTAAACCTTCTGACATAACTATAAAATGTGGTATAAACCCTAGAAAAAAATGGCCATCTTGAAAGGGTAACAGCACTTTTATGAGAATTCCAACCGCACCATGGCAACATCAACCCGTCAAAGCAAATGAAGGGTAGTAAAAGTAAAATTAAACATGATGAAGGGGACACCAGCTTGCTAACAGCTTTCCAAGCAGTAAAGCTTTCAAATGTTATCTCTTCATTGGTCTGTTCAATCACACATGCCTGCTACCAAGCTTTATCATATTATGTATCTTTCTCATCACAGCAGCCTGTGACGGGTTTGATGGACTTGTCTGTATGTTCACAAAGGAGGGAAAGAGAGCGCTCCCCTCCCCCCCACTGCAGCCCCTCCTTGTGCACCCTCATTCCTCTTCTGTAATTCTCTCCCACCGTCCTCTCTTGCCCTTGTTCTGGTGTCCAACATGAGTCTCCCCGGCATAACAAAGGTTGCCTTGCAGCTCTGAGCTTTGGGGACTAAATATAGATCAAAGCCCCATCCTACCCTCAGTCATCCAAAGGACAGATTCCAATGTGCATCTGACTTTGTCCTCTCTGTTTGCTTCCAAAAATCAGCATCCTTGTTTCCTCAAGGTTTTCCCCTCCCCTCCCAACTAATCCCTCTTCTCTACCCCTTCTCTAACCTCCCATGGGGAAAATTGTGAAGGCATTTTCTTGTGTTAACTAACAGACTAGCTAATCCCTTGGTCTGAATGCCTTAGCCCTGTTTGCAGGGACCCAGAAAACTCAAGGTTACATTTATTCTCTGACCTACACACCCACCAGGGAGTCAGGATAAATTCTAGCCTTTTCAGTGCTTTCAAACTTCTTCCCGACTCTATTTCCGTGTCCTAAACAAATAAGGTTCCCATTCATTGTGTGTGCGGTGTTGCACATGCCAAATTCCTCAGCCTGTGGACCATATGCATTATTCAACTGTATGGGAAAAAAGAAAAAAAAGCAAATGGCTAATCAGCCACTGGAGGCTTCCCATAGCCCACACAATGATGACGAGATTGAGGAAAAAATGAAAAAAACTGGGATACCAGGCTGTGGTGCTTACAAATAGTCAATAGGGGGTGGAAATGGAAAAGAGAAACCAAGGAAAGAAAGACAAAGTTGCCGCAGTCAAGAGTCTCATAAAATCGCGATGTTTTAGCCTGAGTTTACTGTCTGTTAGTGTTGGTAATTGAATTGCTTTCTCTACTGTGGGCTAGTATGTGAACCCACCTCCTTTTCCGATGATCAACATTCAAGTGTGTTCCCAGTTAAATCAGCCCTTTGATTCATTCATCCATTCAATGAACACTTATTGAGGCTTGACAGCTTGCAGAGAAGGACTTAGAATGGATACGAAGTCTGAGGAAGAGCAGTAGAACTTGTCCATGAGCGCTTAGGGAGAAGATTCCTAAATTTGCTTTGATGACTCCCACCGTCTCTCTCTTCCCATGTTTCTGTCCCTGTGTGCCCCAGATGGGTCCAGTGGCAGGCATTTGGTTGTCCTAGCCCTAACCTTTGCTGATTTTCCATCTCTTATTCTGTTCTTGTAGGATTAACATATCCTTCCCCATCTCCTGTCTATAATTGTTGCTTAAAGCACAAGCAAATAAATATTTGGGAAAATACTAAAAATATGAATGAAATCATGGTTACAAAAAGAGCCCAAGAGGATTCTGATAAGTTTAATCATGTTGTGTGATTGTGTGCATACACAAACACACACATTAGTGCATGCTTGTGAGCACACACACACACACACACACTTAACTTTTGTTGCCTTATTCTTTACCTTAATCGATCCTAATGTAATCAAATCAATCAGGCATTTCTACCAAAGTGTAAGAACTTATTTATGTGGTTTATGATGTCAAAGCCAACACACTGTACTTCTTGGAGGGTCCTGATATTTGGAGTTGAAAGCAGGATAGTGATCTTGATGAGCAGAGGGCTGCTTTTGTAACCACAGTCTGTTACCAATTTGCTCTGTGGCCATGGACAAGTCACATTTATTTGTTTGTTTGTTTGTTTGTTTAAAGAGAGAGTGCATGTGTGCATTCATGAGTGGAGGAGAGGGGCAGAGGGAGAGGGAGAGAGAGAGTCTTAAGCAGGGTCCACACCCAGCACAGAGCCCTACACTGGACTCAATCTTACGACCGGGAGATCATGACCTGGGCCGAAATCAAGAGTCATATGCTCACCCAGCTGAGCCACCCAGGCACCCCAAGTCACTTTTATTTTAGCATATAGATAGAAACATAAAATTATAAATATAGATATGTATCTACCTCTATGTTTAGCACCAAATATATATAAATGCTTTATACTAGGTGCTTTAGTTTGCTCAAGTTTTGTATTACAGATTGGGTAGCCTAAACAACAGACTTTTCTTTCCTCCGAGTTGTGGAGGCTGGAAGTCCAAGAGCAAGGTGTCCACAGGGTTGTTTTCTTCTGAGGCCTCTCCTTTTCTTGCAGATGGCCATCTTCTGGATGTGTACACATATGGCCTTAGCTCTGTGTGTGCTCATCCCTGGTGTCTCCTCCTCTTTATTTTATGCTCTCATTTCAACTTAATCACCTTTTTAAAGACTTTATCTCAAAATATGCTTACATTCTGAGGAACTGGGGGTTGGTATTTCAATATAAGAATTTGGGAAGATACATGGAGCACCTGGGTGGCTCAGTTGGTTAAACGTGTCCAACTTCGGCTCAGGCATGATCTCATGGTTTGTGAGTTTGAGCTCCACATTGGGCTCTTTGCTGACAGCTCAGAACATGGAGCCTGCTTCAGATTCTGTGTCTCCCTCTCCCTCTGCCCCTCCCTTGCTCTCTCTCTCTCTCTCTCTCTCTCTCTCTCTGTCTTTCTCAAGAATAAATAAACATTAAAATTTTTTTTAAAAAGAATTCGGGAAGAGACAATTAAGCCCATATCACTAGGTTGGGACAACAAAAATAAATAGGAAAAGTCCCTGCTTTTCAAGGATCTTGTCACTGAGACAGAAATAAAGTTGATTATATGGCAGTGTAAGAAGTGTAGCAACTGAGGCAGATCCTGCATATAGGGAAGGCATGTTAAGAAATTGGCAGGTCCGCTTGACAAAATCACAGAAAGCATCAGGAGGAAGATGGTATTTGTTCTGGATCTTGCAGTCTTAGTAAGAGTTCTCCAGGCCAATGGGGAAAGGACAAGGAAAGGAATGGGCATTTTAGTTATTTAGGGTTAACCTAGTGGCCCACGCAGGCCAGTGCTGTCTCATATTAAGGACTTTCTGTGACACTTGGGAGAAGAGAAATATGCCCAGCTGTCCTCAGTCAATTAGATTCCTAACTATTTAAATCTCATTTGAGTTCCATGTGAGCCATGGTGAGTTTTGTAGGCCTCTCTTCTGTGCAGTGCTGTCCTCGGTCCCTGAAGGATAGAAAAGATACTACCTCTGTCTGTTCACAATCTGAATAGGGAGAGCAGGTGAAGTTACCATAATAACATCATAAAGAAATGCATGAATAAACCCCCAAATACTCACCTCTTCCCCTCTGGGCTTAAGTTCCCTCTTGGTTAAAAAAGAATAATGTTACACTAAATCTTCTCTAAATTCTGCACAAGGAATCAAATGGACTATGACAGTGAAACTTGAATAATATATTAAAAGGAAAAAAATTCACAAACCTTCCTCATGTTAGCTTACATTATTAATATTAAGAACATAGACTCAGGAGCCACAGTGCCTGTGTTTGAATCTCAGATCTGCCATTTACTGGTTATGTGACCTTGGCCAAATCACTGAACTTCTCTTTGCCTCATTCTCCTCATGTGTAAAATGGGGATAATAACAATACCTATATTCATGACATTGTTGTGAGAGTTAAAGGCATTAATATTTGCAAAACACGTCAGGTGTTATGTGAGTGTTCAATGTAATTTTCTATAAATGTATAAACATGAAATCAGGAGTGAAATCCTTATGTATATAGCTCTTACTCAACTAGAAAACAAAGTGATTTGAGAACTATCTGCTATAAAGAAAATAATTTAAAGTTAAGTTGAAATAAAACGATTAAAACAAATAAAATTCAAATTTACAACATTACTCCAGTGTGATAATGTTTTTGCTGAAACTAAATCATAGCAGTTGTCATTAATTATAGAACGATTTAGCTTCAGATTTATTCCACAGTGAATATTTTTTTTTCCTGTGTTTTGACTTGATAATACTACTGCAGAGGAAGTCTGCATTTGCTTTTCAGAATTCTATGAATACCATCAAGACTTAGTTTGCTAGGTCAGGACAATCAGACCTCATTCTTTATCAGTACAGTCCTGGAATGCCCATTTTAGTGAAAGATAACGTCAGAGTACATTATTAGTGAAACCTGCATGAAATTGTTCCCTAAATCACAAAGTTGCACAAGTCAGAAACTTGGAGACCATTCATGATTTCAGCTTTTTCCTTCACCCCTTCACTGAGCAAGCTTGCCTCTAAAATATTCCCTGGCTCTGTCAATTTTTTAAACCTCCTCCTAAATGGATGGTCTCCTGAGAGGACGTATTCAGACCCATGGGGCTAGAGATCCTGGTTTGACTAACATAGTATCCCGTGTATGCTTATAATATCTTGAGGACTGTGTAAGAGGATTGTCTCCTGGGAACGCTGCTTATGAAAGAGGGGTACAGGGTTTCATACGTAAACCTATTAACAAACTGTAAATTAGTAATGTAGAGTTACCCATTGGTATGATGAAGTTCTCCATAAGTGAAGGTTTCAGAGCAATTGCCCTACAGCTTTCTGAGTTCCAAATTCTAGGTTATAGCCGAACCTAACCTGGAAGCTCCTTTTTTCATGGTATCTTTCCAGCCTAAATCAATACATTTTGCCATTGATGAGATAAACCCTGTAAAGAGCTTTGCCTTTCAGCTGGATTGGGGTTGGGGCTCCAAAAGAAATGCCTTGCTGTACTGGTCTGTGGGCCACCGGACCTTAATCAAACCATGCTGACTCTATGTTTAAAACACAGGATTACGGAACTCTGGCATGCATTAGAAATGACAACTTCGACCACCTTGTTCTAAATGTTGAGAAACCAATGCTGAACTTCCCAATGAGAACAAAACACGTGAAAACATCACACTTCTTTGAGCACCTGTATTGAATAGGAAGTGTAAGTGTGGAAAGGCTTTTTTTTTTTTTTTCCAGAAGCACTGTGGTCTGGTTAAAAACACTCTTCGATGATCCCAGTGCTTCCATCATCTGGCTAAGTGACCTTGGCTCAAATCAAGTGACTTTCTTGATCCTTGGTTAATGCAGAGGTAGGTCTGACCTCTCTGTCCTCTCTGTGCTTAGGCTGCTCAGGCTAACAACTGCCCCAGCCTTTGTCACAGGCCATCACCGTGTTTTCATGCCTGTGCCCCTCTACTATCAATTACCCAAATAATGTGAATGCATGTCTTGCTGGCAGAGAGATCCTGTGGTCAAATCATTGTTGGAGTGCAGAGTTGAATAAACGGGTTTTCCTAGGACTTCTTAGAACATTTGATATACCCCATGTGCATTGAGAATCTCCACCAGGGGAATAAGCAGGAGGTTGAAATTCACACAATGTTTTTGAACTAGAAACTTTTGTTCAAAAAGTTTGGGAACTTTTTGGTGGGACCTCAAAAAATATGATTTACCTAGATTTCACTTCCCTATACACCATTAGAATATCTTCAGCTTTTTTTTTTTTACCCAAAACATAAAGCACTACACTGAGCATATGATAGATCATCCAACAAGTTTAATGAAAGGATGAGCAAAGGTACAAATTTTTCCCAGTTTCTTAATTTGCTCATCTATGATAATGTAGTTTAGATTACATGTTATTTCTCTTGATGGTTTTAAAGTGTTCAGAAGGAGGATTTGAAGGAACGTAAAACGTTAAACTGGCAATATTTTGTGTGCTTTGTGTTGCCATCAACCTTCCTACCACCAATACCAGTCTATTACTGTTATTAAGTGCTTCATAGAACATTGTTTCTTTTAACCCTTGCTCTGCGTGGGGTGTTAAATAGCCCATAAGCATTATTACTGTAATATCTATCACTTTTAAATAGAATCAGGTAGAATTAAATAGAATTTACCAAACACATGTGAATGGATCATTGGCTGGATTGATTCTTTCCTTGTTACCTACGCCTGAAAAAAAGGGGACTCATGTGTTTACATAAATGTTCACCTGCAGCCCTTATTCATGTGGCTACAGTTTTTGGAGTTATAATTATTCCTATAACTATAGCTATGTATATGACCATTATTACTACAGCTATCTGTATGTGTATATGTATGTTTTATACATATATGTATACATATATGCACACACATGTACGTGTATATATGTGTGTGTGTGCTATATATGACATAGATATTGTATATACATACATAATAGCATATATAATTTATTGAGCAACTAGTATGTGCCAGGTATTGAGCAACTTTACTATACAAAGGGACAGGCATTTTACATATATTGTCCTTATCCTCATAGTAACTCTTCAGAAGCTGTCATTATTCCTGTTCTAGGAAGAGGAAGCTAAGGCCTCGAAATGTTAGAGATAACTTCCCGGAAGTGTGGGAACCCTGTGCCTTAATTCTCTGAAAGAATCCTCAAGCAGTACTTGCTCAGCCTAAAACAAACTAGCTTGTATCTCGCATTTATACCGCTTACCGTGATGAGTTATGGCCCATGCCCAGAACAAGAATAGCCCCATCCTGAATGGAGGGCAGAGAGTAGCCGCGGCAGAGTACTATCCGGAGCCTAATAACGTATCACTGTAACCCAAGACCATCCAGGGCCCAGAGGAAAGGCAGTTTGCCTCCAGTCACAGTGAACATTTACATGATGCCATCACATGGTTGGCATTATTCTCAGTTTTTTACTCCACTCTCAATCCTCATAGCAACTGTATGTGGGCTACAGTTATTTAAACCATTTTGCAGATAAGGTAAAAGGCCTGGAGAGTTGGAGTAATTTGCCCGTGGTCACAGAGCTAGTAAGTGGCCAGCTGAGACTTGAACTCAGGCAAAGCTAATTTAGCTGCCGGGTGCTTCGCTCCCACACCAGTGACAGTGGTGTCATCGCACCTATGGCCTCCTTAAATCCTGTGCCACCTCGGTTGCCAAGTCCTAATCAATCCAAGATTCCTTCTAACCATGTTATCTTGTCATCATTACCTTGTGATGTTTCATTACCATAACTGTCTCCCCAGTGAGTTTAAGCTGGTTCTCCCATCTGTGCGTCCACAAACCCCCACTGAAGTGGATGGGCCACAGGCATTCAGCTGCTCTCCCTTGCAGTCCAATTTTACTCCTCCCCACTGCTCAAACTACTCCTGGAGTTTTGCCTTCTGATGCAAGGTTTACAAGGGAGTCATCATCACACAATTACTCTCAACCATGCAGCGTTGACAATGCAATCATCTGTCAGCAAATGAGCTGAGCCATTCCTGCGTGAGGCTGTCTGGACCACACTTGGCAAAATCAGGTTATTACCTTCATGCCTTCTAACCAAATGCAAACAATAGAGCTCTCCATTACCCAGAATGGGAGCACAGTGTTCTTTGGCTTTCCTGCCCACGTACTGAGACTCAGATAGGAGCCACAAAGGTAGGGGAAAATCTCTCAAGACAAAATGCCTTTGTCCCATCTCTTTAACTAAAAAGAGTTGAACGTGTTTTGTAGAAAGCTCTTGGAAACTGATTATAATACTCCCTGTGCGTCTTTTCACTGAGGAGTGTGTTCCCTGTGTACCCTGGAAGGTTTGTTTCTGGAGAGCCAAAATTTACTCATTTTATCTAGCTGGTGGAAAAGGGTAAAGGACATTCAGACAGGTAACAAAGCTGTCCAGGTCATGACGCGGACCAGGTAAGGCGGGCCCTCCATCTCATCTCTACCCCCCTCAACACTGTTTTATGAAAGTTTTCCAGCATACGGAAAAGTTTAAAGCAATTTACAGTGAACCACCAACCCACCCCTACTTAGATTTTATTATACTTGTTTTATGCCATATCTATCCAGTTATCCACTTTATAGTAAAGTACATGTTAAAGTAAGTTGCAGACTTTGATACTTGTCACTCCAAATACTTCAGCACACATATCATTAATTAAATTTAAAATCTATTTACATTTCTCTCTTACTCTTGAGAAGTACCATATAATGTGGAAATCTTAAGTGGACCCTTTACTGAGTTTGGTCATATGCATTTACCTGTGTAACCCAAACCCCTGTTAAGATATAGAATATGACCATTGTTCCAGAAAGTTTCCTCATGCCAATCCCAGTCAGTCCTCAACCCCACCTCTCCAGAAGCAACTACTGTTATGATTTTCTTCCCTACCATAGATTAGAGGGAGGGAGACACAGAATCCAAAGCAGGCTCCAGGCTCTGAGTTGTCAGCACAGAGCCTGACGTGGGGATTGAACTCACGAACCACGAGTTCATGACCTAAGCCGAAGTCGGATGCTTAATTGACTGAGCCACCCAGGCGCCCCACCATCAGTACTCTTTTGTATAAATTTCCTCCCTCAGCATGTTTTTGAAATTCTCCCATGTTGTGTGTACTAGTAATTCTCTCCTTTTTATTGCTGAGTAATATCCCCTGTGTATGGATATACCACAGTTTGCTTATCCATTCACCTCCTGATGAACACCTGTGCTATTTCCAGATTTTGGCTACCATGAATAAAGCTGCTGTGAATGTCTGTATACAAGTCTTTGTGTGCACTATGTTTTCATTTCTCTCGGGTAAATATGTTGGAGTAGAATTGCCGGTGATAGGCTAGGGTATGTTTAGTTTTATAAGCAATTACAAACCTTTTTTTTTTCCAAAGTAGTTATCTTGGGTTACACTCTGGCCAAGAATGTTTGAAAGCTCCGTTTGCTCTAGATCCTCACCGACATTGGGCATTGTCAGTCTCTTTAACTGTAATCATTCTGGTGGTGCTGTACTTACATCAGTGAGGTTTTCATTTACGTTTGCAAAATGACTAATGATGTTGAGTACTTTTTCACATGCTTATGGCTGTACATATGTCTTCTTCTGTGAAATGTCTATGCAAATCTTCTGTACATTTTTTTTTAAAGGGAGGGCCTCGTCAAACCTTGGGCGTTATTCCAGGGAGACAAATCTACAGCCTTGTGCATGTGCATGTGCATGCATTAGGAAGCCCCAATGCATCCCTGCTCCTCCACCTCCTGTCCAGGCTCAAAAGAAGCTGCAGAGATAATTTTTGAATAAATGTTGCTTGCCCTCCTCATTTGCTGGGTGCTGCCACCAGGCAACAGGAATTGACGGCTTGTTAGCAAAGCCTGGCCCCTTTGTGAGATGTTTTCAGAATGATTGATTTACAATAAAGTGGTTCCTGGTGGGTGCATGCAGGTGGAACTGATGCGGATCGATTCCAGTGGCGCTGACTAATCAGCTGTTTAAACTGGCAGGGAGAATGCTCAGTGACAGACACAGCGCGGCCATCATTTTCCCCCTAAGATTACAAATTAACTTGTTGGGGTTTGCTGGGGTGAGTGACAACCTGGAGCCCAGCCTCAGAGGAGGGGAGGGTGGCTGTGCCTTCAGGGAGGCCTCTCTGGGATCTGCCTTTATAGGCTGGAGGAAAAGAGATCTTATCCAAGAAAAGTGTGGGGATTTTCATCCTCATTGAAATTCATCTCTACTCCCTAGTGTGGGGACCAGCTGAATTTCTAAAAGCGTCCACTCTTGTTCCTCTTTTCTTTTCTCTGTGAACTGTTTGCTTGACCCAGTGGCAGATCTCTTTCCCTTCCTTTCTTCCACTTTTTGTCCCCTCTTCTCCTGAAGAAAACTCAACATCCCCCAAACCCAAGCTTTTTGGGGTTAAGGAGGACCATTATTTTGTCTGTTTGCTTTTCAGACTCTTCGCTGTATAGCAGGATTACATTGTGGTATCCCTTAAACAATAAGGTATTTGCTTTTACTATATTAATTACAACAATTGATCTGAAAATTGGGAGCTTTTAGGTAGAAGAGACCAGGTGAGGGTGTGGAGGTCCGTGAAAACAAAATGCGAGAGCTGGTGTAACTTTGGCCCAGTCACGGCACCAATGGGAAGGTCTCGCCGATCTCCAGACTCTAGGACCAATCTTGGCCTCTTGCCCACAAAAGCTTTCCACACGTTATCTGATCCTTGTGATACCTTCATGTGACACACAGGAACCACCTTCCTTATGAGAAAGCGGAAATTTAAAGGCCTCCTCAAGCAGATGCTGGAAGGGGTGAAATCTGACCTCAAATGCAGGTTTTGGGTTTTAGTATTTCCAAATACAGCTCTGGAAGCCTGAATGAGCAGGCTAAATAACATGTGTACCTTATGAAGCGTCTGGAAAGGCCTTCCAATGTAAGAGGATGAATCTGTTAACACACTCCAAATTAACACTTCAAAAGGATTTGTTTCTTCAGAACTTGATACTGTTATTCTAAAGTGCCACCGGAGGAGTAACCAGGTGAGAGCTGGAACAGGCTGTAACCAGATATTAAAACTTAGTGTGAATCTCCAGTAATTAAATCCGTGTGGCCCCAGGGATAAACAAACAGACAAATGAATAGGTGACTTCGTAACAGACTCTAGTGTTTGAAAAGGCAAAATATGACAAAGGAGTTATCCAAAACTTGTAGAGAGGGAAGGCAAGAGTAATCAACAAACAGTTCTCAACAATCAGAATTATCGGGGGGGGGGGGGGAAGTATATTTACATCCTTAACAGACGACATGCTCCAAAATAAATACCAAATAGTTCATGATTTAAATGTAGAAATCCAAATCATGAAAGTCTTCAAAACATTTAGGTGATTCTTTAAGTCTTTGGATCAAAAAAGTATCTGTAAGCAGAAAAGCATAGGAAAAACCATGAATGAAGATATTCGTTAATTTAATGCATGCAAATGAAGTTCTGTTTATCTACAAAATAATATAAAGATTAAAATCCAGCAACGAACTAGGAGGAATATTTGTAAAAATTATGGTGAAACACCAATACCACTTAATATCTAAAATTTTGTTCAAATCGGTAAGAAAAACAGGAATCTCAATGGACACATTGACGTCAAAGACTGAAGACAGAATTTATATGGAGGAAATAAGAATATTAAATTGCCTTGTTTTCATAAGTTCACCAGTCAACAAAAGGTTAAAAATGAGATAATGGGATATTTTTCATCTCTCAAAGTAGCAAAGATGAAAATATGATAATACTTAATGCTATCAATAATATGATAAAAGAGAGACTCTCATACATTTATGGATGATAGTTAAACTGGACAACTCTTCTGGTCTACATACCAATATGTTGTCCCATATGACCTCTCCCCTATTATCTTACATTGCTTTCTCCTTTGCCTCTCTGTTCCAGATTAAGGGGATTTTTTTTTCCAATTGTCATCATGAAGATTTTCTATATGCCTAGAAAGCTCCCACACTTCCCCTCTCTTCCCTCTCTCTCACTCCCTCCTCCTGCCTTTCATTCCCTGCCTTTCCCCACTTCCCCTGCTCCTTATCCTTCCTCTCCTCCATTTTCCTTGTTCCTCCCCTTCTTCCATATTTATCTCTCTTCCCTGCCTTCCTTTCTCTTCCTCCTCCCCTTCCTCTCCATCTTCTCCTAGATTTACTCATCCCAGAAATCTCAGATCAAACATTACTTAATACAGTCTTCTTATTCTCCCTGAAAGGGTCACATTATCTGGTTATTTGGTCTCATAACAGTTTTTAACTATCCCTTATAACACTGATCACAACTGGAATTTACATGTTTGTGATTGTTTGGTTACTACCTTTCTCCCTCCCAGGGTTATATGAACTGTGTCACCTTTAGTCACCAGTGTCTAGCAAGGTGCCAGAAAACAAGAGAGTTGATAAATATTTGTTGGATGTTTTACCTGCTGACTTCCTGAAAGACCACTAGAAGAAACTGAATCCTAAGCAAAGCTAACTTTATTAAGCTTACAGCAGCAAGAGGAAACTTAGGGTCTTGGTCATGTCTCAGAAGAGGGCGGTCATGGGTAGAAATCTATAGTTTGGGGATCTGGGCTTAAGTGGTTTAAGGCAGGTGTTTAGTGTGAAGAGCTGATCTAGAATGGCCAAAGTATGATGTAATAGTTTAAGACTGGTAATACAGCAAGATAAGGATCTTTAAGAAAGTCTTCTAAGTAAAAATAGTTTGATATGTGAGTGCTTGCCCCCATGAACAACCTATTGTTTTGACAAGAGTGTCTCTTTATCCAGATGAACAAATTAATTATTCATATAACTTAGCTTTCAAACTATTTCTAAAGCTAAAAGTGGAGGCTTTTTTTTTAAATTGGTCTATAGCCTTATCTTAATGAGCAACAACTTCCAAGAAGAAAAAGTAAAATCATATTGATACACTTGGCCTCAGTTCTCAGTCTTGAGAGTTAAGCTATATGGCTGTCAGAGGTCTCAGTGCTGAGATGAATAAACAGAATGCTGTTCTGGCAATATATATTAAGGACCTGCAAAATGTTTTTGCAATATGTCCTAGTAGCTCCTTGCTAAGAGTCTATCATTAAAAATAAAAATCAGGGACACAAAGTTTTATGTACAGGGTTTGGAGTGTCTCTTTGGGATTGGGGCAGCTGTTAAGAAGCAAGATGACCCAGCTCTTGGGAGAAAAGAAGGGCTTGAACTTGTAAAGGAGGAAGAAGTGGAGGTGAAGTGAAAGATTGCCAAGGATTTCTCAATGTTGCTTTTGATCCATTTATGGAAACCACATTCAATATCTACTGAGGGATTCTCCTTTTCTCTGTCCAAAACTGGCCACATGTTTTTAAGAACCACTCACAGATGACTCAAGCTCCAGGAATGCCTATAATTAAAGCTTGTCTTTAAGTTTCTATAGTTAATCAGTGAGTTGTAGACATGTTTATCTTAGCTCATGTCTGAGTAACAATTACCTGATGAGACTCCATGAAAATGCTACACATTTTGTGGTGACAAGGCCAACATTTTTTGAATATCTGGAGCTCTTCCTCTCACTCTTCTTTATCATAACAGTGCATGTAATGTGCAAAATAAACTCACATTTCCCTTGGCCTTTTTGGCCGAAGGAAATGTTTTGGGACTGAACTCTGAGGTGCCTGGTGCACGGCAGTGGAGACGCTAGATAGTTAGCAAGATTGTAGGACAGTGACTTATGGTTCTATCTGAGAGCTTAGATCCTCAATGGCTGGGTTTATATCCCAAGGTAAGAATAAGATATCTATTAATAGAAGTGCTAGATGATAGGAGAGAGAGTCATTTGGTTTTCCCAAATGAAAGACATGGCAAACTACACTTCTGACATATTTTTGATCAAAATTACAAGCTGCTTTATGAGTACTGAGGAGAAAAAGCAGTTCCCATCAGGACTTCAGATGAGGTTATTAAAAAAAAAATCATGACAGATAAACCGCCATTTCCTGTTTTTGATATTGCTTGCAGATCAAGCATATGTACACATTTTTTATAGCATTTGGCCACGTCCTCAAAATATTTTTGTGAACAAATAAGGGGTTGACATACTCAGGAAGGTGGCTAGTACTTGGCTGAAGGATTGCATCTAAAGTGTATGAATCAATATACTAGTTTTAACCTGCATTAATATATTCATTTCAACTTGTGGATATTCAGAATAACTATGAACCACCAGAGGTCAGTCACAGTGCAATAAAAGCTTATATTATGTAGTGCTAACACCATGATGGACCAAGGTCATGTTCAGGGTTAATTAAAACTCTGTCCTGCAACAGAAAAATCAGTAAATGCTTACTCTCTCACAATCTTTTAAAAAATCATGAAATTGAATGTTTTAGTGGTGATGACATATACATATTTTTGTCTGAGTTACCTGAAGTCAACAGCTTTTGCGTCAAAATATACGGCTTCATTTAGTCATCTAAACAGAGTGCAGAGTTTCTTATTTTGATAGTACACATCAGTGTCAAGTCTAGATTGTTAGCTTCAACAATAAACTCAAAAAACTTCAGTAATTGAAGGAAGAAGATGAGGTGGAACTAATTATGAAATAATTAGTCAAAGTCTATGGAAATATGAAATATATGAATATTGTATCACTTTATCTCATTAAAAGAGTCATTCACCTCGCATACATCATTGTGTCCATATCACTTCAATTACCACCTAGACCATGTTAGGAAATCAGGCTAGTAACAAGGAGATGGCAAGTCATAAACAATAAAGTTACAGATGTCAAATACTTTGCATTTACACATAATGTAAATCTCATAATGCATGTGGTAACCACCTAGAAAATAGAGTATCACTTTTAATACCACAGTATTATATACTCCTTAAAAGTTATGGGGAGGTATCTTTTAATCCAATGAAGAGGTGACCTTTGAATTGATTCCTATACTACTAGTCCAAGTTAGCCAGCCATAGGGATGGGAGCAGAGAGTTCTAGGTAGAGGGAGGGAACAGAAAAGTCCTACCATGGGAATGGGTATGATATACTCTAGGAACCAAAGAAGGCTTTCATAGCTGGAGGGGGCAAAAGGGTTAGAGTAAATCTGGTTGAGGTTAAGAGGTAGGCAGGGGCCAGTTCACCTAGTGACTAGAAGCAGTCCAAGGATAGGAATTTAGATTTCTGTCTAAGCAAAGAGGGAATTCACTAGAAAGATTTAGGGAAGGAAGGAGTTTTGCTTGATTTTTAAAAAAAGTTCATTTATTTATTTTATGAGAGAGAGAGAGTGAGTGAGAGCAGGGGAGGGGCAGAGAGAGAGAATCCCAAGCCACCTCTGCATTGTCACTTCAGAGCCCCATGCAGAGCTCGAACTCACCAACCTGCAAAATCATGACCTGAGCCGAAATGAAGGATCAGACGCTTAACCAACTGAGTCACCCAGGCACACTGACTGCCTGGTTTGCTTTTAAAAGGATCCCTCTGGGCTGTTGAGGGGATTATAGAGTGTAGATAAGTAAGGCAGAAGTGGGGAAACCAGTTAAAAAACTATTGCATTGGTCAAGACAAAAATGATGTTGCTTTGCATTAGGGAAGAAGTTGAAAGATGAAGAGAAGTAAAGGCATTCAGTATATTTTGAAGGTAGAGCTAAGAGCATTTGAAAATATGGATGAGGTAGTGTGAAGGAAAAGGATGGATCAAGAATGGCTCCTAATTTGAGAACTTGACTGAGTTTGGTGGATAGCTGTGCATTAAATATGGATTAAAAATATGTACTGAGCATCTACTGTGTAGAGAACACTTTTTGGCAAGATAAGGTCTTCTAACTTCTAAAATACTTTTATTGCTAACAGACTGTGAGTGGAAATCACATAAAAATTTAATTGTCATTAATATTTCTATTTTATTTCAAGCAAATATTCTAAGTAAGCATTTTTCTCTGTCTCTCTCATTATCTTTGTTATAACATAGATCAGGGCTTGGTAAACATTTTTCTGAAAACAACCAGATAGTAAATATTTTAGGCTTCATAGTCTATATGAACTGTTGCAACTAGTCAACCCATATGGTGTAGTGTGAAAAGAACCATAGACAACATGTTAAGGAATGATGTAGCTGCGTTTCAATAAAACTTTATTTACAAAACAAGCAGTGGGCCATATTTGGTTGGTGGGTTGCAGTTTGCTGTTCCCTGACATAAACTACAAATCCCTGAACAAGACAATCTAGAGGGAGAAAAGAAAACCATGAAAAAAGAAGCCAAATACTTATTTATTGGTCAACAACAATGCATCGTGGAAGCTTTCATATTTATTTATTTTTATTTCTTTTCTCCATATTATTTCCAATAGTCATTCTTCTGATTTCTTTAGGATACATAATTCTATATAATCCTGATAAGTCAGTCAATCATGGTACTTTGCTCGCTACCATAACGACAGATCCTTACCCAGTTTCACTAAACTGAATAGTTCCTTCCCCGTGGTCACAGTGATTGGGTCAGAGGTGGGTGCACTATCCAAGCAAGGTCAATTTAGAATCTTCCCTGAGCTTGATATGTAGATAGTAAGAGACAGTTTTCTTGACAGAGGGACTAATAAGAAGGAGATGAAGTTGTATAAATTATACGGGCTATTTTGCCAGGCATTTGGTCAGTTCAGAAAAACTGCAAGCAGAGGTAAACAGAGTCAAGAACCATGACAACATTGTTTGAGAAACTCAGTCTAAAGCCAGGGACATGCCAGAACTGCATGTCTGTAAGTTCTGTAAGTCAGTAAATTTCCTTTTTGCTTCAGTTAGTTTGAGTTGAGTTTTGATTAGTTGCAGAGAAAGTTTTATTTATTTATTTATTTATTTATTTATATTTTAATGTTTCTTTATCTGAGAGAGAGACACACAGAGAGAGAGAGAGAGAGAGAGAGAGAGAGAGCATGGGGGAGGGGCACTCGAGAGAGAGGGAGACAGAGGATCTGATCCCAAGCAGGCTCTGCGCTGTCAGAGTTCAGTGGGGCTTGAACCCATGGTTGGTGAGATCATGACCTGAGCTGAAGCTGTATGCTTAGATGACTGAGTCACCCAGGTGCCCTGTAGACAAAAGTTTTTAGACAAAAATATTGCTTCATTGAATTTGGAAGGGAAAGACAATTACCATTGGAATTCCTTGAATGTGCCGAGCATAATACATGTTAATCTTAGTTAAACTTGAAATAGCTTTATGTGTAAGGTTGAGAGGACAGGGACTCAGAGGTAAACGATTTGCCTGAAGTTGCATAAAGTTTTGGTTGAATTATAATTTCACTGTTGATGTTTCTGATTCCAAACACCACGCTATTTATGATGCCATGTAGTAAGGAAGAATAGAAGTTAAATGAAAAAATAACAAAATATGATTTTTTGACTCCTTTGTTTATTTTAAAGTAGTTTCCTATAGAGCTCCAAAATTTTGTGAGAATAAAGGTGATTCTTGAAGCATCAGAAAGACAGCTGAATCTCTGAGAAGTTTCTTTAGTAGACGTAGTGTATGAGCTGTTAAGCAATCAATCATGGGCCAAGTTCCAAAGCTGCTCTGAATCTTAAAATGGAATGATTCTAGCTTAATTGTCCATAGGCTAAAGCTGGAAAATGTTAGCCTTCTTTTTTTTCCTGCTTAGGGAGCCCAGATTTCATATGCATGCAGGAAATGCAGAGCCAGGCAAACCATTCATTTCCATATCTCTAAGTGGGCTGTGTGAGTTTGATGAGGAAGGGCAAGTAAGGGATATAAAATCACCGATCAAAGATTCATGCTGAGGAAACTCTTCTTGAGAGCTATATGGAGACAGGAGTACAAGAGGGGTTTCTTCCTAGGTGGAAAGAGGTGATAATTAAACATAATTTGTAGAAGAAAATTAATAGTGATGGACTTGAATCCTTTATAGCAAATGTAAATTTCAAAGCAATTTTGTGTGGAGAAGTAAAAGGCTATAATATATGGCTGAGTGGTATATGCTGACAGTAATGGTCCTCTTGTGCAGTGAGTTATTAAAGACTTTCATCTCATGGTTTTCAATAATGAAAAGGGAGGCAGTTTGGGGGCATTTTCTGAGATATGTCCCTTGTGTTGATTTAGCTTGTATGATCAGTAGGTTATCTCAACAGCTGCATAGAAAAGGTTAAATTTGCTAAGGAGGTGGAAGACTAAAATGTGAGAAGCATGCTATTTCAGAAAAGATATATTGTTTCCTCTCTGGGACTTACAAACCATGACCTTGGACAAGTCATTTAATCTCTCTGGAATGTGGTCTCCACGTCTTGTCCAAGGATATTGTCCATGGATTTTTCCATCTCCAAAAATCTAGGATTCCCTCTGATGGGAAAAAATAGCCTTTTGGGAATGAGTTTTCTCTTCCTCTAGGGAGTTTGCCCTGAGGAAACCTCAGGGATGTTTCCCTTGGAATCATTTTCTCTCTCTCTGTCTCTCATTTTTGACACGGATTCTAGAACCAGGCCCAAGACTGCATCTCCGTCAGGGACACAGGCATAGTGAAGGACCAGAGCCATTTCACAAAGCTTGTCACTCAAGTTTTCATACAGATCTACAGAAGGGGAACTTGTCTGGGAACCAATAGCTCAGCTCAACCGGATCACGAAACAAATGACTATGGCTTTGGGATGTTCTTAAATAGTCTTGGTTTGTGAGAATTGGATCGCATGGTTCTTGGATATTATGTTTTACTTTTTTGCTGTTTGTGTTTCATTTAGGAACTTTCTATTAACCTATCTTTAAGTTCACTGGTTCTTTCCTAGACTGTGTCAAGTCCAGTTTGGAGCTGCTGAAGGCATTCTTCATTTCCGTGTTTTTGTTTCTCCCATTTTCCTTCGATTTTTTAAAATAGTTTCCACCACTCTGCTAACAATACCCATCTGATCTCTCATGCTGTCTATTTTTTTTTCATTAGCATCCTTAACATATTAATCATAGTTACTTAAAATTTCTTTTCTGTTAATTTAAATTCCTTATCTGTTAATTCATATATCTGAGCATGGCTTTGATGGTTCCTTTATTTCCTCAAATTGTTTTTTCTTGTCTTTTGATAGGCCTTTCAATTTTTTGCTGAAAGTCAACATGTATCAATAGTAGCTCCTGAGGTAAATAGACCTTTCAGGAGGAGGAGTTTTGTTTATCTGGCTATGAGTTGGGTTGTGTTTAATGTTTATTGTAGCTATAGGGAGTAGGGGCCCCAAATCCTTCTGGCATCACTGTTTTTGTTTCCTCCTTTGGCCTTAAGCCTTCTCTCTGGATTGCTTCTCAGAGGCAGTCTCTGTCCTACAGCTTTGTCAGCTGTAATTCTCTATGATACTGAACGTTTGTAGGTGTGGTGGTTGGGTGTGGGAGAGGAAAGAAGGGTCAGTCATTTGGTAGACCTCTGTCTTCACAGAGGTCTTCTGTGAACACACTTCACAAGTGTTTCTGTCCTTCCTAGAGGCCTGTAGCTCCCTGGCCCTTCCTGTACCAAGTTTCCAATACATTTCCTTGAAGCTCAGTCCCTGTTAACTTTTCCTCTCCCCTCCTTGGTAAAATACAAATGCTAGAAGGGGGTGGGATGGGCAGGACCTCTCTCTCCCCAGGCTGAGGTAAAGTTTCTGTATTGCTCCCTAGAGAAGTATTTCTTCCTGGAGATTAAAGAAGCCTTTGTTACAGAAAAGGAAATGAGAGGATTCCACTTGCTGCTTTCCTTCCCCCTCCCCGCGTCAGCATCACGGGAGATTTTTCTTGGATCCTCACTGTGGGAACCTGTGGGGCTCCTCCAAGGAAAGCCCAAGAAAGTGTGTGGGCTCCCCTTTGACTGCAGCACCCAGGAATTTGTCACGATCAAGCTAGTTAGCACTCAGACTACAGTAATTTGTCAAAATTAAAAGGAAGTAGTTTTACAATTTATGGCTTCCATTGGCTTCCAGGTAAGCATGTCTCTAGTGCTTTATCTCTCTAGGTGTTCTAGTCTTTCCAGTTTGGGAGTGGTGGTTTGCTCTGTGTTCTCTGACAGATTTGAGATGAGTTGTTGGTTTTACTTTGCCCAGTTTTTTTTCTTTTTTTCTTAAACTTTTTTTTTAATATTTGTTAAACATTTTTGAGAGAGACAGAGTGCAAGCAGGGGAGGGGCAGAGAGAGAGGAAGACCCAGAATCTGAAGCAGGCTCCAGACCCTGAGCTGTCGGCACAGAGCCTGACGCGGGGCTCGAACTCATAAACAGTGAGGTCATGACCTGAGCCAAGGTCAGACCCTCAACCGACTGAGCCACCCAGGTGCCCCCTTTTTCTTTCGTCTTGTAATGACACAAATGATGACTTACAAGCTCCTTAAATGTCTGAGCAGAGATAAAATCATACCTACTGATTTTAATGGGGAAAAAAATAGATATGTTCCATTTCAACACTAGAGACCCAACACAATTTGCACGTATAGAAAGATATGTAAATTGAACAAACCAAACAACCTTATATAAGATAGAAGCAATCATTAAAACCAATAGGTACATAACATAATACAGGTTTCTTGTGCTGACCATAAAATGAAGAGAAAAATTCAGAGTGGGTGGTAGATGGTGGAAGAGAGGCACAAGGAGTCACTTTTTGGAAGGTGTAGTCATCATTCTGGATCTCTGAGTTAACATTTTGGAGTTCATGTTATATCTTGCAAACACTTCTAGATAAAATCAAAGAACAGAAAAAAAAATCTATCTAACAAAATGAAGACAACATCCAAAAGCACATTGAAACATTTGGGAAAAGCACACATACTCAACAGACTGAAGAAATGAAGAGGAAGCTCTTTTTTATTCATCTCACTTGGCATATATTCACAAATAAAAATGTTTTGGTTCATTGAACCACGACCTGCAGTTTAAATTTGTTCCATATGATATTCTCTGACTAGAAAGTGTGTCTAGTAAATTGCTGAATGTGTCTTTGCTCAAAAATGTAACATTGAAATACCACATCTTAGAGTATATTTACTTAGTGTGTTTTAGGTGCAAAAAGTCATTATATCAACAACAAAAAA
Organism: Panthera uncia; assembly: GCF_023721935.1. Taxonomy (NCBI): domain Eukaryota; kingdom Metazoa; phylum Chordata; class Mammalia; order Carnivora; family Felidae; genus Panthera; species Panthera uncia. The sequence goes on along the minus strand of NC_064818.1, from coordinate 35,518,977 downwards.
AGTCGCATCCAAAAAGTGATATATTTTGTCAAGAGCTCCTATGGCAAAACATCATTAACTGAGCAGTCCCTATGTGAAGTAATTCTGTAATTAGCTATAGCTTTTATTTCTTTTAAAGTCTTAAATCCGTTCATCGGTAACTATGTTTCCTCGCAGAGCAATGTAGAAACCATAGGACATTTTCCCCTTAGCATCTACAATTTTTTTCCCCTTAGCATCTACCAAGGTTCATGTGGTAGCTGCCTGGAATTTCAGCTCATATTATTGCTAAAATTCTTGTTTGTTAATTAGTACTTATTTAGACCTAACAACCAGTGGTCCTCCCTTCTCTGTTAACCGTATCTTCACACATACTCTTGCTTATTTCTGGATTTATTTTCTTTCCTGATGTAGTTCATTCTCTGAGAAGCAGCTATTTTCAGCAATGGTCTGTAAGTTATAGACCTTTGGTGTTCAGGTTCACCCTTAAGTGACAATGTGTGTAGGTATGGATTTCTAGAATTAAAGTATTTTCATGAGCACTTTCAACTTCTCCACTGTCTTCTTGTATCCAGTATTGTTGATGACAAATCTAGTGTTACCTGAATTCTTGAGGTAGGTTCCAAGGCAAAGGTGCAAGGATAAGTAGATTTTCTCTTTACCACTGATGCCCTGAGGTGTATCTATAATATGTCAACATAGCATTGGCCCTGGTGTTGCTTGTAGTGTAGTTTTGCTCTGTCATCCATTTTAATTTAAATGCACGTCTTTCTTTAGTTTTTAGAAATTATCAGTGATATTTTGGAATATTTTTTCCTTTCATTCTCTCTATTCCTTCCTCCACAACATCAATTATATGTTGGACTTCTGTTTTATCCTTTTAATAATCTGTGGACATTTAGAATCAGATTGCTCCATTTTTTTCAATGTTTATTTTTGAGAGAGAGAAAGAGAGAGAGAGAGAGAGACAGAATGCAAGATGAGTAGGGTCAGAGAGAGAGGGAGACACAGAATCTGAAGCAGGATCCAGGCTCTGAGCTGTCAGCACAGAGCTGGACGTGGGGCTCGAACCCATGAACTGTGAGATCATGACCTAAACTGAAGTCAGACACTTAACAGACTGAGCCACCCAGGCGCCCCAGATTATTTGTTTCTTATAATGAAATATTGGGAGTTCTTTATATATTCTGGATCCAAATCCTTTATTAGATATGTGGTTTGCAAATATGTGCTCCCAATCTGTGTCTTGCCTTTTCATTCTCTTAATAGTATCATTCAAAGAGCAGAAGTCTTTAATTTGGATAAAGTCCAATTTAGCATTTTTTATGCTTCTCCTTCTAGTATTGTATCTAAGAAAGTATAGTTTCAAGTGTTATATTTAGGTCCATAATCCATTTTGATTTAATTTTTGTAAATATTGCAAGATACTAAAATTTTGTTTTATTTTGTTTTGCATATCAACGTCAACTTTCCAGCATCATTTGTTAAAATGGCTATTTACTGTCCACCAAATAACGTCTTCCTCTTTTTTTGAAAGTTAACTAACCATCTCTATGGGATGTCTACTTCTAGTTTCTCTATTCTGTTCTATTATTTATCTATCTTGACTTTAATATCACACTTCTTTGATTACTATAGCTTTATCATAAGCCTTTTCTAAAAAATAATTTTTTAATGTTTATTTACCTCTGAGAGAGAGGGAACATGAGTATGGGAGGGCCAGAGAAAGAGGGAGACACAGAATCCGAAGCAGGCTGCAGACTCCAAGCTGTCAGCACAGAGCCTGACACGGGGCTCGAACTCACAAACCATGAGATCATGACCTGAACTAAAATTGGATGCTTAACCTATTAAGCCACCCAGACACCTCAGCTTTACCATAAATCTTATGTCAGATAGTATGGTTCCTCCAACTTTTCAAATAAACTTTTTCAAAGTTGCTCTAGCATTTCTAGGTCCTTTGCATTGCCATAAAAACTTAGAAACAGCTTTTCCATTTTCACCAAAAAGCATTTTGGAAATTCGATTGGAATTACATTGAATCTTTAGCTTAATTTTGGAAGAATTGACATCTAAATGAAACTGAGTCTTCAGATTCATGAATATAATATACATCACTATTTACATAAGATTTGAAATTTCTCTCAGCTGTAGAAAGTTCCTCAACTTGATGAAAAACTTGTAGCTGATATTCATAAGACTGAATGCTTTATGTCTATAATAGGAAACAAAGAAGGATGTCTGCTCTCACTATCTCTGTTTAATGTTGTACGGGAGATCTTAACCAGTGCAATAAGGCAAGAAAAAGGCATAAAAGTGAACAGATTTAAAAGAAATAAGGAAGACTGTGCTTATTTGCAGACAATATAATCATTTACACAGAAAATTCATGGAATTTACAAAAAGCTAGGCAAACTAATGAGTGATGTAAGTAGGATAGCAGGATACAGTGTCAATGTACAAAATTGACTGAATTTCTATACACTAGCAATCAACAGTTGGAAGTTGCAATTAAAAATAACACCATTTACGGGTTACCTGGTGGTTCAGTCAGTTAAGCGTCTGACTCTTGCTTTCGGCTCAGGTCTTGATCTCATGGTTCATGGGTTCGAGCCTCACATTGGGCTCTGTGCTGACAATACAGAGCCTGCTTGGGATTCTCTCTCTTCCTCTATCTCTGCCCCTCCCCTGCTCTCTCTCTCTCAAAATCAATAGATAAAACCTAAAAATTTTTTTAAAAAATAGTACCATTTACAATATCATAAACATCAAATACTAAGAGATAAATAGAAAATAATCTGTGTAAGAGCTGTGTTGAGAACTACCAACTATTACTGAGAAAATCGTACAGTGTTCATATATCAGGTTACAGAATAATGTTATAATGTCAAATTTTACAAAATTAATCTTGAGATTCAATGCGATAATCTCAATCAAAATCTCAATTTCTTTAAAGAAATTGATGATTTGATTCTGCATTATATGAAAATACAAAGGCCAGAATAGTCAAGACTGTTTTGAAGGTGAGGATCATGGGAGTATGTCACCTGTTAGTAAGACTTACTGTTTAGCTGCAGTAATTAAAACATTGCGATAGGCATATAGTTTAATGGAATAGAATAGAGAGCCTAGAAATAGTCTCACACCTATATGGCTAACTGATTTTCAAGGAACATGCAAGGTAGTACAATGGAAGAAACAAAATTGTTTTCATCGAATGGTACTGAAACAGCTGGAGCTCAGATAGAAAAAATAAACCTCAATTGTTATCTCAAACCATATATAAAAATGACTCATCATGGATCATAGAACTAAAGAGTAAAAACTATGCAGTTTCTATGCATGCAGAAAATTCTATGCAGAAAAATTTAACAGAGAACAGTTTTGTGACCTTGAGTTAAGCAAAACTCTCTTGATAAGACACAAAAAAGCATGAAGCATAAGAAGAAGAGAAAAGGATGAAGTGGTTGGCCTTCATCAAAATGAAGAAATATGCTGTTTCACAAATAAAAAAGCAAGTAGCCCCTGGAAGAAAATTTGGAAAACATACCTGATAAAGAACTTGTATTCAGAATAAATAAAGAACTCCTATAGTAAGACAGTAAGAAAAAAAAATACTTAAAATTTTTTTAATGTCTATTTACTTTTGAGAGAGAGAAAAAGACAGAGCATGAGTCGAGGAGGGGCAGAAAGAGAGAGGGAGACACAGAATCCGAAGCAGACTCCAGGCTCTGAGCTGTCAACATAGAACCTGACACGGGGCTCAAACTCACGAACCGCGAGATCATGACCTGAGCCAAAGTCCGACGCTTAACTGACTGAGCCATGCAGGCCCCCTAAGAAAAAATGCTTTTTAAAAAGAGCAAATGATTTGAGCAGCTACTTTGCCAAAGAATGTATATAACTAGATAAACAATGAAAAGATGCTAAACATATCTACAAAATTGAAAAGGAAATTAAAACCGGATGAAGTAATATAACACATCCAGTAGAGTGTCTAAAATAAAAGACCAACAACCCAGGTGTCGGTGAGGATGTGAAGTAGTTCAATCTCTCATTGCTGCTGTAAATACAAAGTTATAGAAGCCACTAAAAAAAACCATGTTGGTGGTTTCTAATAAAGTTAAACACACTTTAGCCATTTGACTTAGCATCTCCACTTTTGAGTATTTATTCAAGGAAAATGAAAACATATGTCTGTTTGTTTCATATGTATTAAAGACTTGTACCGAAATGTTCATATCGGCTTTATTCTTAATAGCTAAACAGTGGAAAAACCCAAAGGTATATAGATTGGTCAATGGATTAACATATTGTGACATGTCCGTTGGAGGAATACTACATAGCAGTTAGAAAGTACCAACTATGGAAATAATCAACAACATGATGAATCCTAAAAAGCATTATGCTAAGTGAAAGTAGTCTGATAAAAAATACTGCATATCGTGTGATTCCTTTGGAATAAAATCTTAGGAATGGCAAAACTACAGTGACAGCAAGAAATTCAGTGGTCACCTAAGGTTGGCACGAGACGGATTGACTGCAACGAGGCAAGAGGGTACTTGGGAGGTGATGAAATTATTCCGTACCTTGATTGTTGTTGTTACATGACTATCTAAATTTGCCAAACTCAAAGAATTGTACATTTTTAATTGATGATTTTTTTGTGGGTAAAATATAAGTCAATAAAGCTGATAATAAAAAAAAAAAGAAAAGAAAGGCTTGGGGTGCCTGGGTGGCTCAGTGGGTTAAGTCATCTGACTTCGGCTCAGGTTATGATCTCAAGGTTTGTGAGTTTGAGCCCCGCATCAGGCTCTATGCTGACAGCTTGGAGCCTGGAAGCCTGCTTTGGATTCTGTGTCTCCCTCTCGCTCTCTGCCCTCCCCCGCTTGTGCGCATGCTCTCTCTCTCTCTCTTTCTCTCTCAAAAATAACTAAACATTTAAACAAAAAAAAGAGAAAGGCTCAGAAATGACAGAGAAAATAAAGAACCATTTTTCTTTGGGAAGACAAAGCTGAGAATCATATAATAGACCACTCACAAAACTTGTATCACATCAAAATCAGAAGTGGCACTATGAGGAAACTCTCCTAAATAATCTAGCTGTGTTCTTTGCTCCAGACCAAAATTCTCATTTTTTTTTCTGGTTTCTTTTGTTACCTTTTCCTTGAAATTAAAGATTGCTTGTTCCCTTATTGGCAAAGAACCTTTAAGACTTCAGTCTTGATATTCGAGGGGTAAACAAATCCCAGTGTTTCCATTCACCATTCCTGTGAGGAGACAGTATGGGGCAGCCTGGTAACTTCCTTCCCCCATACACCCACGCACAGGGGCACACTGCCTGCTGGCTCCAAGACTGACTGCAGAACCATTAGCTACCTCCATCAGGCTGGGATCAGACATGAGCCTGCAGAATGAAGGGTTTTGTGAATCTTTCTCTTACTTCCTTAACAGCTGCTTAGTCCTAAAAGCTGTCTAGCGATAAAAGATTTGTAACTCAATAGGAATTGTGGACTCAAGATATTTCTAGCTATGGTTTTAAAAACCCCCACAAAAACATAATAGAGGTGAATGTAATCATTTTTTAGCCATCCTGTTAGCTTGCTACGCATGTCAATGGCTTCATTACCAACACAGTCGCACAGAAGTATTTAAAAGTTTACTTCTATATGGAACATCTTTATCTCACACCTTTTATGGCTTTTTCATCTTCCATAACTGTCATCTTCAGCATTTGCAGTCCTTCTCAAGAGAGAGGAAGAAAAATAGGTTGTGTATATAATATATGATGACTCAACCCTGTTGTTATCATCACTCATAGGGGAGATGGGGGGATCATAAGGTATGAGTTATCCCTTACTCCCCCATTCACAGAGATAAAAACATAGAAATGCCATTCCAACATTTAGGCAAGATATACATACTAGGAATGGTGTAGAAAAATAAATTGTACCAGTAACTCCTATATTCTCTCCATAATAAAATGACAGGATTGAGGGAAGCAATGGAAGTCTTTGGAATAAAGTCGCCATTCCATCAAATGTGATCTTGATATTTATTTAGATAAAGAAAAGTCTCCCAGTGTTTTGGTGTTCCAGCAGTTAGAGGCACCAAAGAGAGAATATGTAAACACATCTACTTGTACATGAAATGGGTAGATTCCAGTAGATGGTTCTCTGGTTCAAGAGCTAGATTTGCTTGTGGAATGTAGGGAACAATGAGACACTACAAAGTTTCTAAGCAATAACCCTAAAAAGGAGCTTCAATGTGGTATAACTGTGGACCCATTCTTCACCCTAATTTACTCAGTACATATGTACATTCTATAGCACTACTCTTGCTAATGTTGATGCACAGTGGCCTGTTTCTGGATTTGGCTTAAGGACCCTTGTTTAAATGGTTTCCCATATTCTCAGTGCGTGTATTTGGAGCTCTGAAAATCCTAACAGTCGATCTGGTCTTTGTATGAGATAATCGCTGTCCCACCAAAGTTCACCCCCCCTCCCCAAAGTTGAGAGTCTGTAAGAATTGGTGAAGCTGTGTTATTAAAATCCCATGAGACGTAGGTAGAGTAATCCAATATTTACTGTTCAATATATTTTTTTCTCTAGCAACATAGAGCTCTTTAAAGAATGTTCTTAAAAATATTAACATAGTTCAAATTTTCCTGCAGCTACAAGTCCTGTTATACATCATCCTTGCAATGTGGCACGGAAACTTAAAAAAAAAGAGAGAAGAGAAAAGACAATTCCAAAAAGGTTTTACGTGTGGACTCTTGTTTGTGGCAAGATCATCTTTCATCCTTAGTGAGACTATTAGAACAGCAAGGGAACCTTAAGGACTGTTAAGATGATTAAGAGCCACGTTTAATAGTTGCTTCAGTAGCATCTTGACAAACATTTTAATTTTATATCTCTCAAGTAAGCCCATAAAACAGCATGATCTAAAAATTCTTAACAAATACATTAATAAAAATTTAAACATGCACGTGTTTCTTATGCTGTTTTGAGTTAATTACATAATAATATTGCCTTGTATACACCTTAATTGGATTAAATATTGATCAGTGCACTTTCCATTGATATTTCATTAGCACACAGTAACTGTCTTGTAATATCTAGATGAAACTTTAAATTAATTAGAGAGTTTGGATGTAAATGAAAAGTTATGGAAAGATACCCCTTTTAAACATAAATAGGACTGGAAAACTCAGTCTATGAATTAGAGCAGAAAAGAAAAATTCAACTCAACCTATTTTAAGGGTTTAAAGTAATTAGATCTAAGAATGATGATGCACAATTTTCCCCCCCATAGGCTTTAGCCATAACATCCGTTAGAGTAGGTTCATCTATCACTCTGTGTTAAGGAAGAGGTTATGAAATATTACAATTATTCCTAAGGATTATGGTCTTTGTTTATTTCAAAAAGAAGCTAGATTTTAAACAGCATCTAAGATTTGTTAGCATGTGATTAAGGCTGTTTATTTTCATGCTGATGAGCTGAGAGCTGTTTCAATGGAGAGATGCTGTAATTTTCCCATGATCTGGAAAATAATTCATGGCACTTTTTATGTTGTCATTAACTGTCATGTCTCTTGAGTTAAATATGAGCCCTGTCATTTGGAAGTCAGAAAGCGGCTCCTAAATTTCTCAATTTCATTAGCAATTGATTCAAATCATTTCCCGAAAATAGTCTGAATTGACATATGAATTGTAGTGGTTCCTCAGCTTGGTGATTAATTAATCAAGCCATCAGGTTCACATTAAACTATTTATCAATCTTACGATTTCCTGCTTTTCAGAAAAAATTAAAAAGCACTCTAATGATATTTTATGAGTTTGGAGAAAAATTAAAATGGGACCAAAAAAAAGTAATCTGTCCTTCCTAATTCAAAAGCTCTGTGATGTTGATTTCTATAAGCCCAAGACACTCAGGGAGAAAGGGCTGGAATCTGTACCCCAGAAACGACACTTGGTCATCCTGCAGGCCTCAGTTTCTCCGTCTGTAAAATAAGAAAATTGAGCTAAATGATCTCTCGTTTTTCTTTCACTTTCAAAATTATATGAGTCTATGAATCAAAATGGAACGTGATTATTATTACTTTTATTTTTCTTATTTTGCTGTGTGCCATTATCTTTTACATTAACAAAAACCAAACAAACAACTTGGGGTTATTGATAGAACCTCAGAGACTCCAAATTAAAACTGTAATTGACGTTCTTGGAGCAACAATGGCCAGTGTTGTGCAATTTGCATTTGAAATACTATTTTCCACTAAAGGCCACATTAGTCTGGGTCTTTTCTATTGTGCTGTTCTAACAGGGGACCACAGCTGATTGCTTCAGCCCAGGATGACAGTGTCAACCTTTCCAAGCATCGGGCCTGGACCAAAAGCTGTTTGTGAACTGAGAAAACTGTTGGCAAAACATCAAGTTGTTTCCCTATTTAATTTCATTCAGACTTTGCTGAGTTCAGTTAATAGCCAGTTCTTTTCAAAATAAACAACTAGCCAACTGAATTCAGCCCCTTTGCTTTCAAATTTGCTGTGTGTAAAACCCCAAAACAAATGCCTCGTTCTACACAACTCCCTGTGGGATTACTTACAGAACACTGAGGTTTCTCTCTTAAAGTTAACTGCCTTTTAAGTGCTGGACTTTCTCCGGTGTTCTAGAACAGAGAGTGCAGGCCACACAGAGAGGCCCCTGGGCTTCTGCTCCCTGCCTGCAGTGCTAAGACAGAGGCAGCTTTTTTTTTTTTTTTTTTTAGTGTATCACATCATCACTTTGTACACTTGATCTTTTGCATGTCTGTAAAAATTATTTTAAATTTCTTTTTTGTTGTTGAAGTATAATTGTGGCTGAGGTGTAACAAACATTATATTTGCTTCAGGTGTACAACACAATGATTTAGTATTTGTATACACTGCAAAATGATCACCACAATAAGTCTACATGATTCCATTTACACAAACTTAAGAACAGACACAACTAAGGCGACGGAAGTCAGAAAGGGCTGAGGAGAGATAGGGGAGTGCCTGGAACATTCTGAAGTGGTGGAAATGTCTATACCTTATTTTGGGTGCTGGTTACCTGGGTGTGTACAATTTTTAAAACTCAGTAAACTGAATACTTAAGATGTTATACTTTAATTAAAAGAAGGGAAGTTCCGGTATAATAATTGAATCAGGCAAGAATCATCAATGGACACTAAAACAATTAGGTGTTGGGGAATAGGATATTTGCTTCATCCCAAAGTATCATGGAGAGGCAGCTTTTCTGGCTTCATCTGTCAGCCTCTGCCTTCTCAGGAAGACTGGGGAAATGGGGACTGTTCCCTCTTTCTCCTCCTCCTCAGGGCACACAGTGGCTAGTCCGCCCTGTGCAGCCCCAATTGCAGACACTTCAGACTGAGTGCAGGAAACAGAAGCCACCAGGGAGCAGCTTCCTTGGGGGGGGGGGGGGGGTGGAACTAGCCTCCTCCTACAACAGTGGGAATGCCTCTCATCTTGAGGAAATGGGTGGAGGCCTTTGGTTCTGAGACCTCACCTGTTCCACTGCAGTGATGACCATCCCCCACCTCTACCCTGCCCCAGATGCACGTGGATTTTATCGGTGAGAGGACCAGAGCCAAGGAGAACAAGAATGACACTTTTTGGAAAACTCTGAACTGTAAGGGACTGAGGTGGAAACAGCAAAGCAGAAAGGCTCTGCGACACACAAACCCACAAAGGATCTTGCATTTATACTTGACCTGTATCTCCAAATGAGGTTATTCATACAACTGCTGGGGTACATAACAGAATTGGAGAAAGAACAAAGTTCATCACACAACAGGAAACCTGCGTTCTATTTTGGAAACATAGTGTCCATAAACCTCTATTTCATCAATTTGGTGATCATCTTAGGCAGAGCACAGTATTTTTTTTTTTTAACTTGAAGAGTAAATTTTTTTGGCATAACCATTTAAACACATAATGTGATTTTCATAACCCTGTTTTGGTATTGCTTCATTTGTTTTTCATTGGCCAGGAACTTTAAGAAATACAGAAGCCCGGACCTCTTTCAATCTCTCTGAGGCTGTGCCCATTTGGTCCGGGGAATCCTTCATTTTAGTCTCCCCGATGCCAGAGTCCCACTCCGTGGGAAGACAAACCCATGTAGTCAAAGGAAGATAACATGTGGGAGAGGCACATTACAAGGACCAAATGAACCACCTAAGCCCTATAACAGCCTTGGTGCATTGCCAAAAGACACCTCGAATCATATTACTAAACAGAAGGAAAAATCCCTCACCTCTAGATGATATCTTACTCTTGCTATTTTGTTATAATGCACTTGTAATGCATAACTCTCCCAAACCCTTTCTGGAATATGCCATGCTTTCAAACTCCCGGGCTAGCACCACGAGGATGGAAAGGAATTGCATTTGCAAATGTCAGCCTACCTCATCCATCTCCTCTCATTCAAACAATACGCATTCGAGGCTCAGCAATCGGAGTTATATATTTTTCCTTAATGTTGTTGTAAGGTAATGGTTCTCTTATCTGAAATTCATCAGCCTGCTATAAATTTAAACTCCATTACTGCCAATAGAGAAAAGCTAAGCACCAAACCACTTTCAATAAATTTGCACTTATGCAATTGAACTGATACGGCCTCAGAGGAAAAGGTGAAACTCGTCTTGAGATATTTAAGTTAGTCTGAGTCACTGCTTCGTCTGGTGTTAAATTGGATCCATCGAGAAATGTAGGGCAGCACTCATCAGCCCTGAGTTATAAGAAGAGATTTCAGGCTGAAAAAAAAAAATCTGTCTCCAGCATTCATTATTAGATGGTGTAATTCTAAGAAACCAGTGGCTGGCTCTGTTATTTGGCACAACTAAATGCTACAAACGGAAAACTTGATGGATGAATATTTTTATGAACAGCATTAATCAGACTCAGGCCAGCCCAGGTCCTGGAGGTTTGTCATGCCCAGTCATGAAGCTGTAAGTGAGGATGTCTACGTGCTCAAAGCAAAGAAGGTAATTATGAGCATCTGTATGAAGTTTCAGGATTGACAGATAATACCCACCCAGGTCTATATACTAGCCCAGAGATACAACAATTGTGGCTATCATCTTCTATTTCTGATGAGGAAACTGAGGCTCAGATATGTGAAGTGACCACCTTCCCTGGGTTTGGGAAAGTAACGACTTATAGCATGTCTTCCTGGCTCTGTGTTTTTGGCAGTGGAAGATCGAGAACACAGCCAATTCAGCAGTCTCAAAAGGCTGCCAGGGTTTCTTGGTGAAGGAGGACATCTTGATCAGGAGCCAAAAGAATGAAATGAGTTACCCACAGAGTCACTGCTGTAGCTTCATTGGAGAGGAAGCCGACCTTCTGAAGCAGTCCAGCCTGGGGAGAGGGGTCAGCTGGCCAATTAGAGTTGATCATTTTACAGGCAGAGGACAGCATGACCAGGCCAGAGCTCCTAGGCTATTAAGGATCAGGGATTTAGATATTTAAGATGAGTTCTATTTACGGTTGGAAAAAACATATCTCTGTGGACTTCAGCATGGGAAGTTTAAGTCCCAGGGCATAATGAGCCGCTCTAAGTTGTGGGGGCTTAGCTGTCAGACACACACACACACACACACACACACACACACACAACCACACACCCTCCCCAGCCTGTGCTCCCATCCCCAGTCTCAGTGCCCATTCTAAGGCCAGAACTGGCATCACATACCCGTTGCAAGAACTGAACAGCATTTGCACTTAATTGGATGATATACATTATTCATGAGCCTTGAGTCTGTGATGATTTTGGCATTCATTAGGGGGGAAAAATGGGGCATTAGTTTTCGTGGTACAAAACATTCTGTATTAAACTTCATTTGCAATCCGCTTTTAAATGTGAGGAATTATAAATGCTTTTAAGCAAAGTTAGGAACTATGAAATGGCTAGAAAACAAGTAGCAACAACTTCTAAAGATGGCGAAGAAAGGAGTAAAAAGCTGGGATTTTCAGATGTCTCCATACTCAGAGCTCCAAGCTCTAAGCTCTGGCTATAGGAGAGGGAAAGTCACCCTAAAATTAAAGCAGGTTAATAAAAATTACCATGATAATAGTGATAAATGTTTGTATGCATATGCACAAACTTATATATGTATATACCATATACATTTCATATTTGTTATTTGAATACATGTATATATGCACATATATTCATATATATTATATGTATAACATACATATTCAATATTTATTTAAAGCAGTGGATGAATGCAAGAGGTTTTATTTTTTTTACATCTATTTTTCTAAAATAAAATCATAATTTCCTGAGAGATAAATGAGACCTAGTTTAGGGTGGTATCATGCCCTTCCTTATTCCATTTAGAATAAAGACAAAACATACCAGAAGTTTCTGTAGACTGAGGTTAAAAATCTGCCTCATTTCCCTTTTTACAAGTATATTTAGAATCTGGGAGTTGAGATCATCTAAGTCAATCATTTGTTGTGCAATTAAAGAAACTGAGGCACAAGGAAGGGTCTGGGATCCCTAGTGCTCAGGGGATGGGAGGTAGAGGAAATAGAACTTTCTTGCAACCTTTTTGCATCCCTCCCCCGCACACACACACACACACACACACACACACACAGCCACGGCTCCCTGGGGAAGCCCTTTAGTCATGAGATTTGAAGTCACACAAATCTGGGTGCAGACACCATAGGATCGTGGGAAGCCTCTCTGTCTTGTTAAGCCTCAATTCTTCAGTTATAAAATGAAGACAAATTTTGGATGTTTGTTAAGAGTTTTGAGGTGATAACTATAGGAAAAGGCCTTAGAACAAAGCCTAGCATCCATGAGGTGCCCATAAAACTTCCCTGTGACTGGTTCTTTTTTATTATAAAGCCTGAACACACAGCCCAGCTGGACGTTCTAGCTCTTGGTGCTATTTGTCCCACACTGGTGACACCTGTCTAATATTCTCAATTAGACATGGAGTTCCTTAGATCAGTTTCATCTTTAGACCCACTTAGTGTTCCCAGTGTCTGGCCTTAATTCAACTAGCAGGTGCTCACTAATGATCCCAATTGTGTTTCACACAGTGGGACAATTTATGAAGTGTGGCCTTTTCACACGTCCCTACAATGTTGGTGGACCTGCCATCAGAAATCAGTGCTGATTCTGTGCTTTAATACTACAGAAAATCTTACTTACAAGAATATCGACAAAGTTGCCATCATTGTCTCAGTTAATACTCACAAAGACCCAGGCAGGCAGTTACCACCATCTGCATTTAATAGAGGAGGAAAGTGAGTTTGGGGGGAAAGGGGAGCTATGTGTCTGCAATCCAGTTACAAGGGGATGGGTGTGGAAAATAATCTCAGATTTCCCATCCTACATCCAGCACGGATTCCAGTCAATACCCTGTCTCTCAGTGTAGACTCACTGTCTGTTGTGGCCATTATTTAAGTACTGTGCTTTGAGAAAGTAGGATAAATATGTTGGCTCATTTTTGCGAGTCTTTTATTTGAGAAAGCCCCAAAGCTAGAGTAAGTGATTGCCCGTCACTAAGGGTCTGAAGCACGGCTCCAAGAGGCTCATCACAAGAGGGAAGTTTCTTTGAAGTTTTCCATTAAAATTCACATCCATTTGAGTCAACTCCACATTAAAATATATGTGTTTATTTTAATATACATTTACTGCTCAAATCTTGAAGTAAAGTAGGCATTCCAAGAAAATGCACCATTTTATCTTCTGATTTAGGGCACCCATGGCCCACAGCTGTACAGTGAGATTCAGAAGAATGGTTGGGGGCTCTCTATCTCTATGGTAATCCCAAATCTCAGCTCCAGGCTGAATGTGTGATGACCCCACAGTCTATTATCATCAGGGCACAGCTAATGGGCCTCGATGAGGGTGGGCCTAAACACGCAACCAGACCGACCCATCCGTCAATTTTTCTTAAGGAGCCACTGAGGATGCTTGCCTGCCCACAAAAGCCCTAAGAGCAGCTGAACTCATTTCTCTTCTGTCCATGTGTATTAATTCCTGGTTCTGTAATGAGATACAGAAGAGAAAAAAGGGCTGAGGACTGATGTGGAATCAGATTGGGCCTGATGAGTTATGGAGCCTGCCTTCTCATCAGCGATGTAAAACAGCCCAGGCTCTATTTACTGCTGCTGTCAGCAGGATCGATAAATAACATTTTCAGTGACATGAAGAGGGAACGTGTGAGCTCAATGAAATGAAGGGGAGCCAGAGGTAGAAGCAGACAATGCCCTTTTTCTCTTCCTGCCCCATCAGGAATCACCTCTTTGGCTGGGAGAAAGAAAGGGGCACAGATTTGGTTTCCCTTTTAAGGGAGGAGGCTGCATCCCGGGAAGAAGAGAGGGCCTCTTGGCTGAGAGGGGAGGCAAGGAAGGGCATGGTCCATTGTCACTAGAACTTCTCTCCTATGCTGAGCCACACCCCCATATGAGCCTGTAAGCCACTATCTGCTGGTGGACAATGCCCCACATTCTTAGCCACTTCAGAGGGAGGCATTTTGGCTTATTGTTTATACTTGAAAAAGAGTACAGGGCCAAGGTAGAACCCAGAGGAGGCATGTCTGACTGCCAGGGGGCTAAGAGGGTGCTGACTATTCAGAAGGGTCTCCATGGCTAAGAGGGGTTAGCTGAGGTGACCTAGAACACAACAGAATTCCATTCTCCCCACAAGAGTTTGGAGTCAAGAATTAACATAATCACAGAATTCCCACTTTGAAGGAATCTCTGAGGTCATCTTATCCAACCTTCTGCCAGTCATCAGAATCATCTCTTCAGTACACACGAGGGGCTGACCCAGCCTCTGTATGCAGGGAGATCATTAGCTCTTTGCGTTATAGGCCCCTCCATGCTGCATGGGTGGTTGAATCATCTGATCCAAAGCAGCACAGCTAACTCCAGCCCATCTACTTAGCAGGCCCTGTGAGACTGGCATTCTGCTGGGGGGGGGGGGGGCTGGCGTTCCAGGCACACCGAAGACAGCCCCTGGGCCCTGAGCGGGAGCCCTGCTCTTTGCTGTGTGGACAGCTTTGTAACAACATGCCCTCAGCTGAGAGCACAGCAAAGAATCTCAGTTGCAGGTCTGATGAACAGAATCGCTTTGAGGACTTCATTTGCATTAATTTTTCTTCCCTCCCCCCACCCGCCAACACTTTCTTAGCATGTTCATTTGGGCTAAAAACCATGTGCGGTTAAGAGTCATTTATAAATCTTAAATATGTCAGACTCTTTGTGGCATTTAAAGCTTCTGGCAGAAACCAGCTGTGATAGCTCCAGAAGCATCAGGGAAGACAGAAGAAGGGAAAGGAGGAAGCCATTAGCGTGGGAGTGGAGAGAAGGGTAGGCAGAGAGAGGAGATGGACAGAAGGACAGCAAGAAGGAAATGGGGGGGGGGGCAGGAGAAGAAAAGGGAAGAAGAAGGGCGCTGGGGGGAAAGGAAGTGATAGAGGCAGGAGGGAGAGACGCTGGTCAGCAAATCCCTGCTCCTCTCAACTCAGCTTCAGATTTATAAAAACCATTAATTGGGTGGAAAACAACATCACTAGAAGAAGGTCTCCTGATGCTGTGTTGAAAAGTACCAATAAATAGAATCAGAGTACACATACACACACACACACACACACACACACACACACACCACACATATTCTAATTCCAAGTATCCTTTGGGGGAAATCCAGTGAAATCCTCTGGCAAAATGAATGTGTGAGAGTTAAAATCCTTTTTTATACTCATAATCGTGGATATCATCATGCATTGTTCCAATCTCTGTGTCAAGCCTGAGAAATTGGGGCCATTACTGTGCCTGTTCTAGCAAGAAGCACAGAGACAGAGTAACTCTCAGGGCATCAGCAACGGAGGATCCAGGATTGGCTCCAGAGCCTTGACATCTGACCACCTTAGGCTTCTGCTTCTCATTCATTGTTAATCCCTCATTCAATAGGAATTTATTGAGCCCTAATATGTGTCAGTTTGTCAGGTTTGGAACATCCCCGAGTAACACCACCTGGACACAAAGCATGTAAGCAAGAACAGGCACATTCTCTGCTCAGAAGGACAATCTGGCTGATGGGTGAGACCTCAAATCAATGATAACTGATTGCTTATTTGTCTCCATGTTCTGGAGGGGGTAAATAAGACAGGGACACAAGAGTTTGCATTTCTATTAAGCTCACACATGATGTTAGCATTGTTTGTCTGGGGACGGCACTCAGAGGACCACTGAGTGACAGAAAGAACAGAAACCGAGACCTAGACTGTCATTGAGAGGTTTGCAGGTGAAGAGGCAGCAGAGAGAATGTCTATAGGCTTCCACAGAAGCAATAGGCAGATGCCACTTTGAGAAATGGAGGTAACGGCCGGAACCCGAAGCGTACAGGTAGTGAAGAAAAGGAGGTGATGCTCAGGAGGCAGCACCGGTGAATTTAAAGCAGCTCTCACCTTCTCAAGGAGAGGATCACTCCTCATGAAAACTTCCATGGAACGACCGCACAGGTTTCATTATTTCCCCAAAGTCAAACCTTCTTTTGATATGAAAGGCAAGTCCCATTTCCAATCACTTATCTGGACTTCCTCCACATTCTCTTGGAGAATTTGTCCCGGGTTGCACTGGCCTCATGTTGATTCTGCTGCCTGGGAATAATAAATATGCACAAGTTCATGATGTGGCTTTGTCCGTGATAAAACCTAGCTCTTCATGGCCATCCCATACGTGACTACTTCTGCAAACGGTTTTGAGAACTAGAAGGTCCCACTAGCTTCTCCAGAGCTTCCAAATCCCACTAGTGTAGCATTCCTATTAATCTATGGGATCACCCTGAGTCTCCTATTCATATGCAAATATGTATGCAGGAAAGATATTTATTACTATCATAGTCTCATAAATATAGTCACAGAGGAGTTTATTGGGATATCTACTTATCCATGGCCTGGGCTGGGATTCGGGGAGCAGAGGCATCTCTTAGCATTCCCTGATGTCTTCACTTGCATGGAGATTGTGCTCTTTGTGACCGCTAGACTGCTACAGACACATATGTACCCATCTGGGTCCAGCATCATCTATACACATGTTCAGTCTGATATTAATTAGCCACTTAGTTTCAGTCCATATGATCGTTGCCTCAGGGCTCACCTAGGTGGACATACACATTCTCTCCAGAACTGTTTGATGGCCCCAGTCACAAATGGACAGCAAAACTTTAGGAGGCACAGCTCAGAGGTAGAATGTGAGAGTGAGTACCTAAGTAGGTTGTCATTTGGAATAAGTAAAAATGTAGCATGAAGAAAAAGAGAGGAATGGAATAATTTTAAAGAGCAATGGGAGAGAGAAGGATGGACAAGGAGAATAGAGGAGGCAGTCCTGGGGCACCAAAGGCACAACTGCTTTCTACCAGCTCATGTCTTTAGCTCCTGTTGGGGAAGGAGTCGCTGAATTGACAGGGTAAGTGAGCTTTGTTGTGGCCCCAGAAAAAGCATAATATCACTACCCTGCTCTCTAAATGAGATAGCATTCTCGTCTGGAATTGTGGAGTAGTACGAAACTTTCATCAAGATAGAAACTAAACCTAAACTCAAACCCAAACAAAACAAACAAAAAAACCCCCAAACACACCAAGAAAAAAAGTTACTTAAGTTCCAAAACATGAATTACAGTTTGAATATCCTTTTCTTCCACCAGAAGGTGTATTTCACTGAGTACCTTGAGACATCCGGCAGTTATCCTGGGATGATATAGTTGGTGGGCAGCACAAACAAGGCGGGGGGATAGGGAGTCCTAATCCTCCTACCCATTGCTTCCTCTGCCAGCTCAAAAAAGTGACCTCTCTTTTCAGAAATGGCTGAGCAAGATCCCGTGAACTTTCTTTTTACCCTTATCAGATGTTGATCGGGAGGACTGTTAAGGTTTTTTCTCTCTCTCAAAACCTGATAGATGTCAGGCCCCCAGCTTGTTAACCGCTGATTTGGCTATCATTAGTTTCTGCTTCAGATGACTGCCCCATCTATCTTGGCTTAATACATTACCATGCCAACACACGATGGTATATAGGTATTCTTTTATTATGCTCAAGTAGCATATTGAAGCATGTTTCAATTTAGAGTGACACAAATCTAACTTTCCTCACCCTTTAATTTGACTCCGTGGAAACACAATATGGGCATAACAGACAACGTACAGTCTATTAGCAATTTTACAGTGAATCACTGTTAGAGTCTGTCATCTTAGTATTTATTTGACTAAGTCGCATGTGATCTAGTTGAACATTTCATGTATGCCTGTAGTTTGCTTCCTGACAACCTGT
Source organism: Panthera uncia (assembly GCF_023721935.1). NCBI lineage: Eukaryota > Metazoa > Chordata > Mammalia > Carnivora > Felidae > Panthera > Panthera uncia. Next base: position 35,500,666 of record NC_064818.1, on the reverse strand, counting down.
GTAGAAAGCACATGTAGAACGGCATATAAAATATGCATGCATCCTCCCATGATGATATTTATAAATGCGTGACTTTAATAGTGAAACACTTAAACAAGGATGACCCGATGGATTCTGCTCCAATATGCATGGTTGTTATTGAATTTTTAAACTCATTAAAGGAAAAAGTTTTAAGAAGTAGCTTTACGGACTAGGGACACAACATCAGCTCTGTGTGTTTGAGGCTCTTTAAAAAAATTTTTTTAAATGTTTATTTTTGAGAGACAGAGAGACAGAGCACAAGCAGGGAAGGGGCAGAGAGAGAGGTAGACACAGAATCCAAAGCAGGCTCCAGGCTCTGAACTGTCCGCAAAGAGCCTGATGCGGGGCTCAAACTCATGGACTATGAGACCATGACCTGAGCCAAAGTCAGATGCTTAACTGACTGAGCCACCCAGGCGCTCCCCCCACTTATTTTTTAAGTTTATTTGTTTATTTGAGACATACAGAGTGTGAGTGGGGTAGTGATAGAGAGGAAGAGAGACAGAACTTCAAACAGGCTCCACAGTGTCAGCGCAGACCCTGATGCAGGGCTTGAACCCACAAAACTGCAAGCTCATGACCTGAGCCAAAACCAAGATGCTTAACCAACTGAACCACCCAAGTGCCCCTGTCTGAGGTTCTTTCTGAGAGAAAGAGATGGGGAGAGTTTTCAGTTAGCCACCAAACATAGCAAAAAAAAAAAAAAAATTCATTGACCTTTTTGTGATATAGCGTGAATCCTTTCTTCATATTTGTTGCTTTAGAAAATGATAAAAAGGATCATTCAGAAAATTCAAATTTGTCTCTAAGCACTACTAATTCAATCACAACAGCACTTCAGTAGAGCTGAAAAATAAGTGTGCACAGATACACACATACCTCCTTGAGATGATGCAGTATATGTTTATGTTTGTGTGCATGTGTGCATGTATATGTGTTCATGTACATATGTGTGCACGCACATGTGTGTGCATATATGTGTGGTATATGTGTATGTATACATGTGTGCATGTGTGTGTGCATATGTGTATGTACATGTGTGACATATATGTGTATGTATATATGTGTGTATGTGTGTATGCATATATATGATATATGTGTGTATGTGTGTGCATATGTATGCACATATGTGATATATTGCATGTATGTGTGCATGTATGTATGTGTATATATATATGTTCGTGTATATATGTGTGTGTGATATATGTGTATATGTGTGTATGCACACATGTGATATATGTGTATGTATATGTGCATATATGTATATATGTGTATATATATGTGTATTTATGTGTGTGTGTGTTTTAAACCATTTTTAAACCTTTCTTTAAACCATTTTAAACCAATTTTAAACCACTCTTCTCAACTCATTCCTTGTCCTTCACACAGCCTTGCATACCTGCCTTGTGGATGTTCCTTTAAACTTTTCAGTTGGCTATGCTTTGGGCTTATTTAACAGTGGTGCTTCATTCCTACAGTATTAGGATCATTTTTATCAAAGGTGAGGGAGACTTTCCGGTTGCACCAGACAGTGAATTTCTTTGTTTCGTTGCTGTTACTTTGTTTAACTTAATTTGAAATGGGTTATAGGATATATAGCTTTAGGCACTGCTAGGTCCAGGTGCTCAAATGATGTTGTCAGGGCTCTGGCTATCTTGCCATGTCTGGATTCACTTTCCACTGTATGATTGTGTCATTCCCAGATAAGCTCTTTCCAGATAGTGAGATAGATGGTTTTTAGCATCCCCATGCCTTTATAGTAATGGCTCATGATCAAAAAGACAGAAAACCATTCTCTCAGTGTCAATATGTATAATCTCAGGGAGGTTTCTGACTGGCCCTACTTGGGTCACACCCCGAATCACTGGGGTAATCATGGGATTTGTTTACACTTTGGGTCTAGCCTAGTGACTTGGGCCAGCTTAGGGCCAGGGTGCTACATCGAGTTCCATGATTAGTAGCCTCATCATAACCACATGGAATTGTGTTTGTGTTGGGGAGTGGGGTGGGGAGAGCAGCCTCCAAAGGGAAGGGGGATCAGAAATAGAAACCATGTCCCCACCTCACCTACCTAGATGCCTTGACTCAGATTGCCTCAGATAATCATCTCTCCCAATTTTACCACACTTGGAACTTTCCAATCCATTACCCTTTACCCAGGCCTCAACTACATTTTTCCCTAAGCATTCTCTAAATCATAAATGAAGTTGCTCAGGATTTTCCCAGGGAAATAGGAGTCAACAAAAGCCCAAGAGATAAAACACTTGCATGGCCAATAAGCCTTAAAATAGGCAGTAAAAGATGGGCAGATGGTCTCCATCCAAGAGTCTTGGAAAAGCAGCCAGACATTCTGTGCACGCTTGATAAACATCAAACAAATCACAGACATCTGTGAAGATGGGTTCTACCCATGACCACTCGCTGGATCCCTGGAAGAAGAAGAAAAACATACTCTCAGTCATGTTTCCTACCCCAGTTCCTCCTTCCCTCCGCAAATTATCTTGCCATTGAATATAAGCCTTCCCTAGAATGACTTGTGGTGTAGCACATGGTGCTAAAATTCTAGGGTAAGATAAACTTACAACAATGAGGGCAAGTTACCTAATCTCTGTAAGCTTAATTTATCTTTTATCTATAGTATGGGAATAGGAATATTTATCTCATGGGATAGTTCAATCACTTAACCTCTTTAAGCTTCAATTTCATGATCTGCACAATGGACATAGAGTAATATCTTACTTATAGGGTGAATCAGAGTTACCTGCTCAATATCCATTCTTCACTTCTTCCTTAGTAGCATAATCCTAGTTCTGGTAATGGTGGCAAGATGCCATGATTTTAAAAAGACGCAGCCTTGGGGCGCCTGGGTGGCGCAGTCGGTTAAGCGACCGACTTCAGCCAGGTCACGATCTCGCGGTCCGTGGGTTCGAGCCCCGCGTCGGGCTCTGGGCTGATGGCTCGGAGCCTGGAGCCTGTTTCCGATTCTGTGTCTCCCTCTCTCTCTGCCCCTCCCCCGTTCATGCTCTGTCTCTCTCTGTCCCAAAAATAAATAAAAAACGTTTAAAAAAAAAAAAAAAAAAGACGCAGCCTTTCTTGCAGAGAGGGGTGGTCCATGAAAGTGGAAGCTTTTAAGAGTGACATCAAGAAATCCTCAATTGATACCCTTTCCCCCTTTATTTCTTCTTTCCATCTGCAATTAGATGTGATGTCTTCAGCTTCAGCAGCTATCTTGGGTTCATGAGGAAAGACAAAGACGATTGCTGAGACCTTGACTCTGACATCCTTGAGTTGCTGAAACAACACCAGCAAACTCTTACTTCTAGTCTTCCTGTTGTTTGAGAAAAAAATAAATCCTTTTGTATGTTTAGTACTCTGTAGTCAAGTCTCTGTTACTTGCAGCCAAATGCAATGTATAATTGTGTTAGGATTGTTTAAGTATTCGAACAAGTAATCCATACAAAACACTCATTGCAAAAATCTGCAATATTGACTCCTTGATACTGTCTTTTGTTGTGGTGGTTATTCTTACTAGGTGTCAGTGGAATGTTTTCTCCCAACTATGTCTCAACTATTTCTGATTTCAGAAATGTTAGGATGGGCAAATTGTGTACCTTAAAATCAGTGAAGTAGGATAATAATAATAATAATAGCTAACATTTATAGAGCAACTCTTATTTATAAATGTAACAGTGCTAACTGTTCAAAGTGTTACATGGCATTAGTGCTCAAAGTGTTGTTTTCTTTGTATCCATTCGTATTGCTTCCTCTAATGCAAGGGTGTGTCTGTCCACGACTAGGAAGCCTCCTTCAATAATCTGTAAAGGGTAATAGGTTCCAGGTGCACTCAGGAGGTGGTCACAGTGAACAGCACTTTCTCACTAAAAGGAAAACTCCACCATGAATTTTGGAAAAATAATGAGTTTTGTAGCAAACTGTCTCTTAAAGGGGACCCAACAAGGCTGGTCCCTAATTCCAGTTGGCTCTTCAAAGCAGGTCTGATCAGTGGGGCTGAGATTAGCACTATTGGGACAGACCAATTCATTGAAATATTCAGTCTCCTATCAATGTCACCCTCCACCCAGGACTGGTGGGGAGGCAGCATCCACCATCAGCGTTTCCATGACGATGCAGTATATTTAGTCAGTAGCACCTCCCGAGTAAACAGTAATCCTTCAGAAAAACAAGAAGGTCATTACAGCAACTTGTCAAATCAATGCAGAGGGTGTCGAGGCCGATTAAGGCATCTTCTCTCGCAGCTGACACAGTGTCAATAGTACTGGGCCACTACTGCTCAGGCAGATGATTGAAGTGAAGTGCCCATCAGTCAGGGCGTTGAGGTGGGCTAACGATTCCCCGTGCTGCCTATTAGAGCTACATGACAACTCAATCCTGTTTGCTGGCAAAGAGAGAGAGGGGGAGAGAGAGAGAGAGAAGGGGAAATATAGTGACCTTGTTGCTTTGTTTGAAGCTGAATTAAATTGACAAGAGCAGCTAATCTTTACCTAGGGCGATTAACAGAATTAAGGACCACAACAAAGGCACCCAAGGTTTTAACATCCATGCAAGGGCTCAGGGATGTTTATGATGTAGGAGGCTCTCCTTTGGTATTCAGGTACAATCCAGGCATATATTCTGGGCCAAGCCTTCTCCAAATGAAGCGTGGGTAATCCCATTAACACCCTGCCAAAGCAACGTGTAAGGACACAAGGCGTTCACTGAATATGCCTCTTCCTGCATCAGCCTGGAAGCCTACCCTTCCCAGTGGCACTCGCTGATTATTTTAGACTTATGAATCTGGGCTGAGGAAAGCCATAAATACACAGAGTTTTAATATATTTCCCAAGAGAAATATTTTGCCTGATTTTAAATCTTCTAAGCCTATGATTCCACAGCAATTTTTTCCAAACCAGTCAGTGGTTCAGCAAAATAAGAGAAGGGCCCCATGGCAGGAGAACAGAACTCCCAAAGAAGGAAATGAGCAGTTTGAGAGTTTCTTGGACAGAAATATCTTTTTCTCACTTACTGGAACATTCTACCCTTGCTGCAGTTAAAGTCATGGGATACAGCATGAACAAATTCGAACAAATTGGAACAATGGTATCAGAGATAAAATTTTTACTTTTTTAACAGAAAGTTGCATTTAAGATTTACTAAGAATACTCTTCAGTGATCAAAAGCAGGGGTAATCAAATCTTTTTCTGTAAAGATCAAATAGCTAATATTTTAGGCTTTTTAGACCTTATCAGCCTTACTGCAACTACTGAACTCTACCACTGTAGCATGCAAAGAGTTGTAGATGATATGTAAGTGGTTGTGTTCCAAGAAAACCTTTATTTACAATAACAGGCAGTGGACCAGATTTGGCCAGCTCACTGCAGTTTGCAGATCCTTGACTAAAAAAGATCTTAGCAATTCCATTCACCCAACTAACATTCATGGAGTGCTTTCTATTTGTCAGGCACAGAACTAGCTGTTAGAGAAAAATAAGGGAAGAAACACAGTCCTTGCATCTGAAGAATTTGTGGTAAAATGGAAAAGACAACTATTTGTGTGCATGACTATAATATAGAGAACAGGAGAATGTGGGGCTACGCATTCAAGAAACTCTAGGTGGGTAAGGTGGATAAAGGCATCACAGATTCAGTGTGGCCAGAGTTTAGTGTGTGTTTGTGTGTGTGTGTGTGTGTGTGTGTGAGAGAGAGAGAGAGAGAGAGAGAGCACAAGAGAGAAAGATCTGGAAACAGAGAAGACAGGTGAGATGACAAGGTCAAGAAGAAGAGAAAGAGACTTTAGGGGACAAATAGGCTACAGAAAAGACTAGAAAGGTATGAAGAGATTTGTATGGCAAGCTACGGAATTCAGATTTTTCATCTATAGGCAATAAAAAGCAGTTAATGACTTTAAGCAGAGTAATAATGCAATCACATGGCTATGTGGAGATAAGGAAAGACTAGCCAGAGACTATTATAATGGTTCCAGGCAAAAAGAATAAAATCCTGCATGAAGATTGGTCAGGGAGTAGAGAAAAGAACAAAGATGTGAGAATGTTTTATGAATAGAATCTATCAAGCTCTGCTCTTAGGGATAGGGTAAATATGGCTAGAGGGCTACCTTGGCATCTCCTCCAAGAAAGTTGGTCTTGGGTCAGTGTAGGTCTTTGAGAAAATTTTGCACAGGGCGAACTAAGGCAGCACAGCCAAGGGAGAAATTTAGTCTAAGAGGATAGCAAGAATTCACCATGGAAACAGTCTGTAAGAGCCAAGCATGGAAGATGATCCAAAGGTAGGAGTGAGGTATTGGATCACTGAGATGAGAAGCTCATGAAAGTTGGTAGATGTCAGAATGCAGAGCTGGAAATATGGTTGGGGCAAATTGTTCAGGTGAGGTGAGCAGGACATCATTCCTCAGTCTGGTGTGGTACCAGTGTGGGGAGAGTTAATAATATAAGGCCTCATGTAAACTCAGATACAATCAATAACCCCAGGAATTATTCCAAAAATTCTATCTGGGTAATTCAAAGCAGGGTCATGTTTAACAGAGGTAGAAAAGACAGAAGATGATAGAGTGATATTGAGTTTACTTTAGGGTGTGATGAGTTGGAAACACCTACAGGTCAACTGGTGGCTTGTTGAATTTAATGATATAGAGCTTAAAATTGGACATGTAGTTTTCAGACTAATCAGTATGTATCTGTAGTTGAAGCCATAGACACACACACACACACACACACACACACGTGGCTGAGAAGAACAGAGAGAAAAATAGAATCCTATAAAAAATACTTATGGAGAGGACAGAGAAAACTGAATCACTGAAAGAAGACAGGGAAATACTGGTCAAGGATGTAGGAGAAAAATCAAGGGAGAATGTTTCTGGAGTGGGGTGGGGGATGGTTAATGGCAAATATTACAAGGAAGTGAGTTTAGTTAAAAACCAAACAGAACTGGGGCACCTGGGTGGCTCACTCAGTTAAGCATCTGACTTCAGCTCAGGTCATGATCTTGCAGTCCCTGGGTTTGAGCCCCACATTGGTCTCTGTGCTGACAGCTCAGAGCCTAGAGCCTGCTTCAGATTCTGTGTCTCACTTCCTCTCTCTGCCCCTCCCCTGCACGTGCAGTGTATCTCTGCCTCTCAAAAATAAATAAACATTAAAAAAAAAAAGAACTGAAAAGCCTTTGGGGTAATTTTTGGCAATCCTGAGTTAGAAGAACAGAGTGGATAGAAGACAGATTATCCTTGGGTGAAAACTGAATGGGAGACAGTCAAGACTTTTGGTGATAAAAAGAGATGCAAGATATGTTTATAATTTAGGAAGATATATAGCAGAAGGAAGATGATTAAGAATGAAAAATACTTTAAAATATTTGAACTCAAAAGAGAAGCTTATGGAGTATGAATATATCAGCGAGGAAATACAGACAAGCTTAGAATGGTGTTTCCCCAAATAACCTGTAAACAAGAATTACCTGTGGGTATTTGTTAAAAATGTTCCCAGGCCCCAATACAGATCTCCTAAATTAGTAGATGTAGAAGATATACCAGATGCAGGGGGAGAGGGGTGCCCTGGTGGCTCCATCAGTTGAGTGACTGACTCTAGATTTTGGCTCAGGTTGTGATCCCAGGTTGTGGGATGGAGCCCCATGTCAGTCTCCACACTGAGCATGGAGCCTGCGTAAGATTCTCTCTCTGTCTCTGTCTCTGTCTCTGTCTCTCTCTTGGGGCGCCTGGGTGGCTCAATTGGTTGAGTGTCTGACTTCGGCTCAGGTCATGATCTCACAGTTCATGGGTCCGAGCCCCATGTCAGGCTCTGTGCTGACAGCTCAGAGCCTGGAGCCTGCTTCAGATTCTGTGTCTCCCTCTTTCTCTGCTCCTCCCCTGCTCACACGCTGTCTCTCTGTCTCAAAAATAAAGATTAAAAAGAAATTAAAAAAAAAGATTCTCTCTTTCTGTTCCTATGCCCTTCTCTCCTACTTGCATGCTCTCTCTCAAGAAAAAACAAAAAAGAAGATCCACCAGAGAGACCAGGGGATTTCAATGTATAATAATCATCACAAGTGGCCCTAATAATCAGGCTGGTTTGGGAAACTGTTGTAGGAATATTTGAGATTAGGGCAGTGATACACAAATTTGACTGTTCATTGGAATCAACTGAAGTGCTTTAAAAACATCAATGTCTGGATCCCACCTCCCAAAGTAGCCGATTTATTTGATCTAGAATTTTGCCTGCGTATTAGGAGTTTTATAATTTTCTCATGATTTCTAACATGCAGCTAATTTTGAAGGGTAGGTAGGGGAAGATGAGGATGAATGAAAACAAGTTTGGAGGAAGAAGAGGAAAATATACTTGTTTATACTTCTGTGGCCTCTATTATAGTGAAGAAGTAAAAAGCTTTATCATCTGTTGAAAGTGAAGGGGTGTAAGTGGCATGTTGGACTTGGGGAAAGAAGTAAAGGGAATGAATGGGAATATGAAATGTAAGAGCACTAAAGATGTTGCTGAAATGATACCCTTTTTCAGCAGAGGCAACTATTTAGAAATAGAGTGGCTGGTTGACTCTGTATCTGGTGCTGGCTTAACAGGGAAAATATAGCAGTGTGACCAGGGCAAAGAGAATTGAGGGACTTGGAGAGATTAACATCATTTAAGGAGGAATGGTTATCTGAGAACTGTTGTGAGTAGTAAGTCATAATTTCACTTTAGGATCTTGGAAGCTCAGCCTCAAAGAAGAGCCACAGAAATTACTTGCCCAGGTGGGCTGGAAATGAAAAGAGATTAGGTTTTGAGATATGGGATTGCCTAGTGAGGCAAAGGGCTTGAACTCTAGGTTTATCAAACCAGGCTCTTTGACTTACTAGTTGTGTAACCTTGGGCAAATTATTTAACCCATGGAAGACTTGACTTCTTCTCTGTAAGATGGGGATAATAATACTTGTTAGAAAACTACATGAACAAGGCAGTGGTCAACAATGTCACTCTTCAGGAAAGTCCAATAGGATAAGAAATAAAGAGAAAGCTTTGAATTGGTGAATAAAATGATTATTGGTGATCAGTTTCAACATTTGGTGAGGGTAGGAGTCACATTCCAATGGGCTGCGAAAGAAAGTCATGAACTAGAGAGTCAAGAAGTTTGATGAGGAGAAAGAGATAATTAAAGGTAAATTTAGGAAAAAGCATGGTCTATGGAATACTTACAGTTATCTTTGTCATGATTAAATTAAATGATGAACACAAGGCAGCTAACCCAGTAGACACACAGTACTCACTAAAAGCGACCCCTCATTATTATTATTACTACTGCTGTTACTGATACCACAGTTTTGTGGATGATAACCCCTGGTTTGGGGAAATAAGAATATCATATGTTTTATGGGTTTGGTGCTTGTGTTGACTAAATGAAAATTTTAGGACATGTGGTCTGAAATGATGGAGTGGTGAAATCATGATGGGTAAGGTAGCTATAGAGGTAACAAGCCTATTAGACAATATTCTGCTATTTTGTTGTCATGTTTGCTGCTAAAATGGGGTTCCATGATGTCTACTTATAACTATATCTAAAACTGGGGGCCATTCTAAAACTTGTTTGATGAAAGCTGCCTTTATGTTTGTATCATGTTTTTGTGCAACTCATCAGTTTATCTAACTGAACTACTCAATCACGTAAACTAAAATGCTGCCAGGAATGGGGAGAGTGAGAGCAAGAGTGAGAAAACTGTCCCAAAAAAAGTCTAAATAAGAGAAAGCATTAGAGAAAATCAGAAATAATAGCTTTCATTACTGGTCCTGAGCCCTGCTTGGCACGTGTCTATATCCTATAGATAATGCATTCTAGCATCTAGAAAAAGAAACCAATGCTACAGATGCTGTGTTGTATGGAAGGTCAGGGATCTAGAAAATATTCAAAGTGGGCATTTCTTAGAAGGGTCTGGTATACTTAGTAAACAGGGGAAAACATCTTACAACCTATCCTAGGGACAAGCATGCAAAAGCCTATTTATTTCTGCAAATAGAGCAGAACCAACCACCAAAACAATGGTCTCCACAGTTTTGGAAGAAAGGCTTAATGGAGCACTTGGTTTCAAATAACAACCCCAGTGAGCCAGATCTATTTTGGAGGCCCTTGGATCACTGAGAAGTAGAATTATTATAGTGACTTTTAGTTGGCAAGACTAGATCCAGTGAACAGAGGTTGAAGGGAGGGAGATGTCAGTTTAATATAAGAAAAAAATAAGCTGCTTAGGAAATAGTGTTTTTTTTTTTAAATTTGCATTTGGAGATCCACAAAACAAAATGAATAACCAATTGCTGGGATCTTTTGGAGCAATTTAAACATCAATAGGATATTAGACTTTCAAAATCCCTTCTGAATCTGACATGTTACTTTTGATGTTTTAAAAACATTAGAGCCATGTTTAATACTCATACGCTAGGAGGAACTTAACTCTTCCCTGGAGCAAGTCAAGACTCGGTTGGTCAAAGCTCTTCCTGACCAGACAGATAATAGGATATAGAAGAATTCTGGAAAAAAGTTGTAAAGAGATCATTTTTGGGAAGAGAGGCTTCCATTTATGTCTACTGGGACATATTCTATTTGAGAATATACTACAGACTTTAAAAGTTATCTCATTCCATTTTCACTGGAGAACCAAGGGGTAAGTCTATAATCCCCATTTGTTGAATGAGGATATGGCAGAATTAGAGTAGTTAAATAAATTGTGGGTGATCACACATCTAGAAAACCAGTACTTAAAACCAGATTTATTTTATTCCACAGTTGGGCTCTTATCACTGCATTCTACTTTTCTCAGCTTCTGTCAGTTACCGGCTGCATGATTTGGGGTATATACTCACACCACCTCAAAAGTTTTGTCTTTGATTATAACATTGTAGTGTTGTTGTACAATATTACATGGGGAGCTTTTGGGTAGTTGAAAATAGTAGCTGCTACCTACATCCACACAAGCCATATAACCTGTAAAAATAATACAGAAAAAAAGAAGAACAAATAAAATCACACAAAACCCACAATTTTGGAATAACTACATCACAGAGAGTTACCAAATTTCAAAACAATTACAAAAGTAAAAATTGCCAAATCCCAGTGAGCTTTCATTCATAGTCCCACCAAAGTCTGTTTGTGATAAGGAAGGGCAGTTTGAGGAAAAGTTATAAGAAAAAGAGAAGATAGGAGTTAAACTGGACATAAAGTTTTCTAAAACCACAGCCAGAAAGACAAAGTTCACGTTATGTGTGAAAACACTAAAAATGTTTATTGATACACCTGATTATTGATGACAAAAATTGGTGCTTAAAAGCACACACGATTGGAAATGATAGTTTTTGAAAGGCATGACTTCAGAGAAGAAGGTACAAAAAAGAAGGGAGAGAATCCCCTTGACGATTGAATGGTGAAGGAGAAAAGAAGCCAAATGGAAAAATGTAAGTTTTTTCCAGAGAAGAAACAAATTTAAATAAATAAATAAATAAATGTGGACATAGAATATCTCCCCACATCATATGGGTGTATACTCATGCACACACACACACACACACACACACTCCACTAAGGAATTGGACTTTGCTATCCTGGCAGAAGAGAGCAGCACAGAATTAGAAATCTAAATATCAACAAATCTTAGAAAACCACGAAAGACAATATATTCAAAGTTATTAAAAAAATCAGAAAACAAGAGTCAATATGTCTCAGTTGATGAAAAATTCTCCCTCAAAAAAGAAAAAAAAGGAAAAGATAAAATCATGAAGAAAAATCCCTACAAGATCACTTTGCAAGGTTAATTAAGTACACAGGCAAAGATCATTTGGGAATATAACAAATCAACTTGAATGAGAAATTCAAAAAACAAAAAATGGAAATAGGTTAAAAAATAAAAGGAAAAAAACGAAAAGACAGTTTATTGAACCAAAGAAAGAAAAGGTAAAAATAATCAAAATTATTTCAGAAATGAAGACTAAATTATAAGATTCTAGGTGAAAAAAATTAAAAAAACATCTCATGAACTGTATTCCATAAAGATAGGAAGTAGCCAAGATCATGGAAATGAGGTAAAGGAAGGAGAAAAAAGAGAAAAAGTGTTAGTGATGGGAGACAGGCAAAGAAGAAAGAACATGCATATAATTGGAGGCTCAGAATAAGAAAAGGAAACTAATGGAACATACCTAATGTAAAACTTTAATTCAATATTATTTTCCAGAAATAAAAGAAAACTTGAATCTATATCTTGAAAGGACTCATCCTTGGGAAATCAACCCTGGATAATCAACACTGAGATACATCATTTAAAACTACTGAACATCAAAAATAAAGGAAAAATCATTGAGCCTTCATGAACACACACACACACACACACACACACACACACACTGATAATAGAGAATATTCCTTCTTCTAAAATAGTCATGAATTGTAACAAAATTTAGCCTATATTAAGTCACAAAGAAACCAGCAATAATTTTCATAAAGTAGAAATTTAAATATAACTCATCACTATGCAAAAAACTTAGATATCATTAAGAAAAAAAACCCTTCTACGTGGAATTGAAAAACAACCCTGTATAAAGGAAAATACACATTGAAAACAATTAGAAAAAATTAATGGTAATGAAAACACTGCTTATCAGAATCTATGGGTATATATAAAGTAACGATTGCAAGGAACTGCATAGCCATAATAATCTTATACATAAAAATGAAACAATGAAAGTAAGGAAATACTTGACCAAAGTATTAAAGGGGCTCCTGGGTGGCTCAGTTAGTTAAGCGTCCAACTTCAGCTCAGGTCATAGTCTCATGGTTTGTGAGTTCAAACCCTGCCTCGGGCTCTGTGCTGATGGCTCAGAGCCTGGAGCTTGCTTCAGATTCTGCATCTCCCTCTCTCTCTGCCTCTCCCCTGCTTGCTCTCTCTCTCTCTCTTAAAAATAAATAAGCATTAAAAAAATTTTTTTAAGTATTGAAAAGTCAAAAGAAAATAAAAGAAAGCACAAAGAAGAAAATACCAAAGATAAAAACAGAAGTTACTGGTAGGGAATGGGTAATAGCCTGGAGAGAAACCACTCTGTGGCATAGGTTCATGGGGAAGGATGATAGTTGAGGGGCGGAGGCAGGAGCACGGAGAGAAGCTCTGGTCATTCCAGAGCCCCTGACGTAAATACAAGGTAATGCTAAGGAATTAATTTTTTTAAATATTTATTTATTTTTGAGAAACAGAGAGAGAGCACGAGTGGGGGAGGAGCAGAGAGAGAGGGAGACACAGAATCTGAAGCAGGCTCCAGGCTCTGTCTGAACTGTCATCACAGAGCCCAATGTGGGGCTCCAACTCATGAACTGTGAGATCATGACCTGAGCTGAAGTCAGATGCTTAACTGACTGAGCCACCCAGGCTCCCCAGTGCTAAGGAATTTAAAGCTGCAGTGCATTATAAGTAACACTAGGAACAGAAAAACCCAAACCCAGCCCAAGCCCTAACTAGATTGGCTAAACCCCTACACTAATGGCCTGAGAGAAGTTTGCCTATTGCCAGGCATAAAACTATCTCAGCTCAGCTGCCTACTGGTCTACAATGTCTGCCACTTGATCAAACACAGTAAGAAGCTAAAAAGCAAGAACATGCATTCATTGACAAGAGACAAAATAATTGAAAGAATCAGACTCAAAAGCGAACCAGATGTTGGAAACATCAGACAGGGAATTAAACATAACTATGGTTAATACGTTAAAGTCTCCAGGGAAATGATGGACAACATTCAGAAATAATAAACAGGTGGCTAATTTTGAAGAAAGCAACTATAAGAAAAATCCATATGGAAATCCTATATAAATAAAATACCTGATATTTTATACCTGATAAATAAAATAAAAATAAATACCTGATAACAGATATAAATAAAAATAAAATACCTGATAACAGATATAAATAGTTCTCTTGAGGGGCTTATCACTAGACTGGACATGGCTGTGGAAAGAATCAGTGAATTTGAAGATAGGACAATAGAAATTTCCCAAGCTGAAATACAAGGGGAAAAACGAATGGACGTACAGAGCACAGCATCCCAGAACTGTGAAACTGTCAAATGATCTAATGTTGAGAATAGGAAAAAGAGATATAATTAATATATCAAAATTCTGTTTTTGGAAAAAAAATCAAATACATGTCACTAGCAAGAATAGAAAATAGGGACACGTGAGAAAGATATAGAAGCCAACATGAAGAGGCTCCTAATGGACAAATGTGGGAAATTTTGAGGAACAAAATAAATGACACTAATCAATTATAATCCACAGATTAAAATAATAACTCATAGGGTGCCTGGGTGGCTCAGTCCATTGAGTCAAGCTCTTAGTTTTGGCTCAGGTCATGATGTCAGGGAGTTCAAGCCCCACATCGAGCTCTGAGCTAACAGTGTGAAGCCTGCTTGGTATTCTCTCTCTCTCTCTCTCTCTCTCTCTCTCTTTCTCTGCCCTTCTCCCATTCTCTCTTTCTCTCTCTCTCTCAAAATAAATTAATTAATTAAAAAATATATTTTAAAAATTGTCTTAATAATAATTCATAGCCTAATACTGATAGTTATATACTGATACTAATATAAATGTATAAGTGGATGTATAAATGAAATATTACAGTAATTGTTTCAGGCAAGAATCATCCATGCATGCTAAAATTAGTAAGTGGAAGTATGTTGGGAAACAGCATATTTACATGGTTTCAAAATATCTCCATATGATATACCTGTTAATTACAAATAAAAAAGGAATAAACCACAGTAAGGATAACTAGCATGTATTACCTTAACAAAGTGATGTTATTATCAGCAGTAACAGCATAGATCAAGTGCTTTCTGATATGTACATAGAGAAGGACACAGCCTCAGTTTTTCAGTATTCTTGGCAAAAATTTAAATCAGAATGTAGTCATGTGGAGACATCACACAAACTCAAACTGAGAATCAGTGTACAAAATAAATGGCTAGCATTCTCCAAAGTGCTAAAGCAAAGAGAAATGGAGGAACTATCTCCGATTGGAGGAGACACTAACTTAAGAAATAATAGCTAAATGCAACATGGTATCCTGTACTGAATCCTGGACCAAAGAAAGGGGCATTAGTGGAACAATTGGTGATACTCAAATAAGATATGTAGATTAAATAAAAGTAGCATATTAATAACGTTGTATCAATCGTGATCAGATTTAACTGCTGTAGATTCTGGGTGAAGGATATTTGAAAAGTTTTTTGGCACCTTTTTTGTAAGTCTGGAATTATTTTAAAATGACAAGTTGTTAAAATGTTTAGAGTTAAAAAAAATAAAGTGGTTAAAACAGCAACCTGTTGGGATATTTCTTGTCAATGGACTTTCTACACACACATCTAACCATTTTTCTCCCTTGCTCAAAACCTTCTAAGCCTGTGGCCTTCCTTACCTGGTCCCTGCCAGCCTCTTGTTGTTCCTAATACCTATCCTCGACTCACGTCACTGTGAGTTCTATGAACACATCAGCCTTTCTCAAGCCCATGGGTCTCAAGGGCCCCTATCTGTGAGCTCAAAGGAACAGTGCTGGATCTAGTGAATCAGATGTCCAGAACAGATGGTTTTTTGAATACCTCCCTCTTCTAAATGATGTAACTGAATTTTCAGTTGAAATATATATTAATTAATAGTAATCATCACTTTCCTGATTTGCTCACTAGCTTAAAAATACACAACTGACCATTTTAAAAAAAAACAAATGCCAATTTAAAAGATATTTACAAAATCTGTAACATATTTCAGGTATGAATTAGAATCTTTCCTTACCTGTAAAAACACTGTTATGACTCACAGTTTGCCTAAGTACCTCCAGACCTGTGATCTTTCCAATCATCGTGTTATCATTGCTCATTATGAATCTCCTGTTTAAATGATGTTGGAGACAGGCTGCATCTTAAGTGAGCTTGTCTGGACCATGATGGACTTACCCCAGAAACGAAAGAGTGTAGTCAGTCTGCATCAGGGTGGGGAGTGACCCCATAACTGAGATTTCTCAGAATTAATTTCCATGTAGAACAGAATGCTTCTTAAAGGACAGGTGACAAAAATGTGCTGATTTCCTGTTTACATGTATGTATTATTCAAACTCAACAATAACTCCAGCAATCATTTAAAACTTAGATGAAGAGATAATTTGGGGAAGAAGGAGAATTTTATCACTGACGCTGTTTAGAATTTATTATCATATGGTGATAGTAAAATAAGTCCAGAGGTGCCTGCGTGACTCAGTTGTTTAAGTGTCTGACTTCGGCTCAGGTCATAATCTCACAAGCCCTGCATCAGGCTCTGTGCTGACAGCTCAGAGCCCAAAGCCTGCTTCCCATTCTGGGTCTCCCTCTCTCTCTGCCTCTCCCCCGCTTGCACTCTGTTTCTCTCTTGAAAATAAATAAAGAATTTAAAAAATTAAAGTAAGTCTGAGTCTTATTTGGTTCTATTTTTTTTTAATGTTTTTATTTATTTTTGAGACAGAGAGAGACAGAGCATGAGCAGGGGAGGGGCAGACACAGAATCTGAAGCGGGCTCTGTCAGCACAGAGCGCGTCGCAGGGCTCGAACTCACAGAGTGTGAGATCATGGCCTGAGCTGAAGTCGGACGCTCAACTGACTGAGCCACCCAGGTGCCCCATGATTCTATTATTATTTTTAATTCATCCCTTTGTTGCCTGCTCCTGACTGCTCTCCCCCCACCCTGCTTTTGCAACACTGCCTCATAGAACCCTGTGTTTCCTTCCCTCATTAGACCTATACCACTCTGCTTTGTAATGGTTTACTGAAATATCCTCATAGCATCGGATATTGTGAGCTCTTTGGCAGCAGAGCCCATGCTTTATTTATTCAGTTCTATATCCCCCACACCTGATGCGTAACAGATTCCCAATAACTGTTTGCGGGGGGGAAAAATGACTCCGTGAACACATGCAAACAAGAAGTAAGCCAAGATCCTTACATATATACCCCTGGCAAAGGTAAAAAACCTCCAGCTTTAGCGGCGCCCAGAGTCATAAAACTTGCCAACTGGAGTCCGTGCAGATTTCTGGTGAAGTGAAGGAACTGGTGTCAACCAAAGGGCCAAGCTTTATTATCTGTTCGGCAAATACTGAAGGAGTGCGAGGTGGTGAAGGACTTGAAATTGGTATCAGATATGATGGGGTTATGTCCCACCTGTGCCACTTCATGACAAACAAATTTGTTTTACAAACAAATGTGTGTAAAACATTTACAGATGTTTGTAAAATTGCTTGACTTCCCTGAGCCTCGGTTTCATCATCAGTAACAGGGGCAGAATCCCTACACGACATCGGGTTCCTGTGGTATTTAAATTAAAGGCCTCTGTTGTCACGTCTCTGGCACAGAGTCTACCCGTGGCGGGAGCTCAGTAAATGATGGTTAGCACCCCATTCTCCTCTTTCTCTCTCATGACGGATGCTCAGACACACTCCAAATTCATCTCCACTACATTTATAAAACCCAAAAAAGTCTTCGACGTAGCATGACATCTCTCTTAAGATAGGAAACAGTACAATTCGGAGATGTGGCAGTTGTAAATATTTGTCATCAGTTACAAGAAGAGTCAGTCCTGGAACCCCAGGTTTCCCTTCATGTTGTCAGGGCCATCCAGGGTGCACAATGGGTGGCTGACAGAGCAATTGGAGAATTGTTTCCTAAGGCCCTGCTGGAGCTCTGCATAATACCAATTGAGGGCCATGGAGCCCCAAAGCCAGAATTAACCAGCACATTCTTCTCTCCTTTCAGTAGATACTTAATTGGTGCCTGTTAATCAACCTGACTGGCTTCCAATAATCACAACTTATTTTCCAACTTGACAAGACATGCTTAGGGGGAGAGGAAAAGAGAAGCACACAGGGGGATAGGTAGAGCAATGGATAGATAATCAACATTTTTAATTGAATTTCAGGTTTGAGTTTAAGCCTCTCGTTGGAGAGTCTTTATTGGATCTATCATTAGCAGAATAATTCTACTCTCATTTTCTCATTATTTTTAAATTGAACAGCAAAAGAAAAGTGTAATGTCTGAGCACATGTGTTTCTTGGGAAAATTAACTGAAATGCTGGAAGTGATCATTGAATCCAGGGCCACCTAATAGAGCTTTCTGTAATGCTGAAAATATTCTATTCTGTACTATATAATATGGTAGCTATTAGTCACATGTGGTTATTGAGTACTTACAATGTGGAGAGTGCAAGTGAGAACCGAATCTTTCGTTTTAATTTTAATTAACTCAAATTTAAGTAGTCATATATGGCTAGTGACTACTTAATGGACAGCACAGATAAGAGATGCCAGTAAAAGGAAAGTCCACTGCTCTCAGAGTGTTGGGGTTGACCTTGCATTGCTCTAAGGCTGCCTGACTCCATACTTCAAACTTTCTTGCATACTCCTGTCCTGCTTGTGTTCCTCCAAGTTATCTTTAAATTGCTTCTACCGAATTCTAGCTATTATTTACTAATGTCTACTTTGTATGTTGTCCTCTGCCTGGTTTTCTAAGGCCTCTGCAGTTGGTTTTCCTTATTGTTTCCTGCCCTGCACCCATTTCCTTTTACATAACGGCTTCCTAATTTTCTTTGGGGAACCACTTTTTCTCTTTCCTTACACACAATTCAGGTGGTTTGGGCAGAGCTGACTCCATCCTGAAACTCTTGGAATACACACTGTGAGCAGGCCAAGCAAGCACTGCATCCCTCTGGCCTCCATAACTGGTGCAGAGATTAACAGATGGCACAAACCTATGTGTGGTGGAGACTCTCATGGAATCCTTTGCTGGTGTCATTATAAATGTGGAACTCCCTTTCCCTTGGGACTGCTGAGCTAATAACATGAAAACACGGAGTGCTGGGAACCATTTGCCACCATGTAGAGATGAGTTTAACATAGAGGAGAATACAATTAAAATTATTGAAGGATATTTCTGATGACATTACCTTTCGACACCTGGATCCAGGCATGTCTGAAGATATGGACGCTAATAAGTTACTTTCTTATCTCCCTCGCTCCCTTCTGTCTTCTGTTTTCTTTTTCTTTCTTTCTTGTTTTTTTTCCTTAAATATATTTGAGCTGTGGTTCAGGTAAAAAAGGTTCTGACTAATATATGGCTTCTGTAAGGAGCCTTCTACAAATCTGTCCCCTCCTTACATCTCTTTTGATTTCTTAGTGCTACTATAAATGCACCTACTATAAATGGATTCAAACACATATCCCCATTCCACCTCTCTATGTCTTTGCTTTTGCTATCTTTTCCATGCCAAATATAACATACTTTCTTTTATTCTTTCCAATTACTCTTCTGGGTTCCTAATCCAGGGTAAAGCTCATCTCCGCCTGCCTTTTCTGGCTCCTCACTCTGTGTTCTCTGAGTTCGTGACCAGAACTGCAGCCAAGTTCACTCTTCTGTGCTCACTGTGCTCTGTGAGTTTGGTCTTTACTTGCCAACAAGTCTTAGAGGCTCGCTGAGGGCAGACACTACATTCAGTCCATTTTTATTTCTTGCATATCACCTCTCTCAGGGCCTAGTGCAGCAAGGCTCAACAATTCTGATGGACTGATAGATTTATTGAGAGAAAGCACATATTTTGCAAACACTGCTTTCTGAATGCGTACGAAGGCAGATGGTGTGAGAGGTGGGCTTGAAAGAAAACAACTAAAGCTTACTAAAAATAGATGAACGACCTTTTGTTTATTTTTATACCACCTTTTGTTTAT
Organism: Panthera uncia; assembly: GCF_023721935.1. Taxonomy (NCBI): domain Eukaryota; kingdom Metazoa; phylum Chordata; class Mammalia; order Carnivora; family Felidae; genus Panthera; species Panthera uncia. The sequence goes on along the minus strand of NC_064818.1, from coordinate 35,480,889 downwards.
TTTTACATTTTTGTGGAAATTTCACTCACACACTCAGTCTGGAGTAGTATTCTTTGTTCAGAATTGGCTTATGTCTTTTTCCAGGCCTAAAACTAGTAGAAAACGAAGAGAGATAATTATAGCTACGATTCAAGAAGCCAACCATCAAGGCCTGAGGCAATAAAAGTTTAAGACAATCTACAGTCCATTTGTCTCCCGAAGGAAGATACTATCATCCAACCAGAATGTGTTTACAGAAAAGACCACTCAGTGTTCCCAAATAAAAGCAATGAGGAATAGAAGAAAAGATAAAGGCATTGTCTCTGTACTCAGGGTGTCCCAACCTCCTTAGATGGAAAAGTTAACATTTCAGAGATAACAGTGAACAAGATAAGGCAATATATAATGAACTCTGTGGGATAGATCAGTGGTGTAGAATTTAAGAGATGTTGGAGATCACTTGGGGTTGCAGGAGTCACTGAAATTTTCTTAGAGAAGGTATGACTGTGTTTTGAAGAATAGATAAGAACTGAATGAACAGAGAAGACATTAAATGGGCATAAAAAAGAGAAAATTTAAAGAAATACAATGTTAGCTTTTTTAAATTTAATAAGAGAGGTTCAGATATCTTCTATTTCCTGGTTTTGACTGAGAGCCACTTTTAAATGCTTTAAGAAACTAGAGGCAGGGAGGGAGCCAAGATGGCAGAAGAGCATGGAAGTTTTTTGTGTGTCTCATGTCCATGAAATACAGCCATACCAACACTAAACCATCCTGCACACCTAGGAAACTGATCTGAGGATTAACACAGCAATCAGAACAACCTGAACCACAGAATTCAGTGGGTACGTGGCACAGAGAGGTGAACTTTGGGAGTGAGAAGCTGCTGAGGGCAGGGAGGTGCTTTTGCATGTGGAGAGAGGATGGAGACAGTGGGGAGAATACGGGAAAAGCACCCCTCCCCAAAGGCAGCTGGAGAGAAAGTGGAAAATTGGAAACAGGTGCAGGGACTGAACTAAAAAGGGAGAAAGGAGAAAGGAGAGGGTTTAAATTCCATTAAGACTGTAAACAAGGGGAGCGCAAAGTCTGCAACTCCACAGCTTGATACCTGGTGGTGCTCTGGTGGGAAGGGCGAATCCCCAGGAGCAGAGTGGGGTCCAGGAGGTTCTCAGGCCACATGGGGAAAAGCGGTTCCACTGCTGGAAGGAAATTTGGTAGAGGCTTGGGGCAACCTGGGCCCAGTAGACCCCAGAGAATGGCCGCATTTGCTGGTGCTGGAACAAGGTTGTTAAGGGTGAAGCCTGGTGCCAGATGTGTGTTGTGGTTTTCCATAATCCTTGAAAAGCTGCTGCTACACTGTCTTGCAAACTTTTTCTGGGGTGGGCTTGCAACTGGCCGCAATCTCTGGGCGTTGGCAGCAGCATGGTCCCATGAATTTTCCTGGGTGCAGCTGACATTTGGCCATTGCTTGGTAAGACCCTCCACAGAGGGGTGGAACAGGTCAAAGCCGCAGAAATAAGGTGCAGGGGAAAACAGCCGCATCTGAGATAAAACTCGGGAGAGAGGTACTAGCTGGGGCTGGGTCACGGACAGTGTAAAAGAGGGAACTGGACAGAAGCTGAAGACAAAGGACAGGTGCGCGATTGCTGATCAGGGAGAACAGAGTTCTGATACTAGAGACTGGGTAGCTGGATGATGCCATTGTCACCGCTCTGGCGCTCATGCGCATGTGCATCTACAAGCGCCACAACAATCCACCCCAGTAGGCTAGCAGCGCCATCTAGTGGAGGATGGAGCCATTACACTGAGCCCCGCCCAACTGGACCAACCTCGCTCTTCAAGAACACAAGTCTTGGGGCACCTGGGTGGCTCAGTCAGTTGAGCGTCTGACTTCGGCTCAGGTCAGGATCTTGCAGTTTGTGAGTTCGAGCCCTGCGTCAGGCTCTGTGCTGACAGCTCAGAGCCTGGAGCCTGTTTGAGACTCTGTGTCTCCCTCTCTCTTCCTCTTCCCTGCTCATGCTCTGTCTCTCTCTGTCTCTCAAAAATGAATAAAAAAGAACACAAGTCTCACGGCCTGCTTAGTTTATGGACTATAAAGTGCTTCATAGTCTGACTTATAGGGGAAAACGAAGTAATTTCAATCGTGTTTCAGTCTGTTAGCAGGTCTATCTATTCAATTTTCTTTCTTTTTTTCTTTTTTCTTTTTTTCTTTTTTTCATTTCTTTTCAGAAGGAGAAAAAAATCATTTTTATTTTCAATATTTAGTAAAAATATTTTTCAATAATTTTTTACTATATTTTTTACTTTTGTATAAATTTTTTCAAATTCTGTTTTACTTCCATCATTTTATTTTAGTCTACTACAGTGTATTCACTTCATCAAATTTTCAAAAGATTTCCTTTTTTTCTTTTTTCTCTTTTTTGTTTCTTTTTCTTGAATACAGAAAAAGAAAAAATTCATTTTTATTTTTGTTATTAAAAATTTTTTTCTTTAAATTTTTTTCTACTATATTCTTTACTTTTTTGTAAATTTTTTCAAAATCTATTTTACCTCATCATCTCATTTTAGTCTACTTCAGTGTATTCACTTTTTCAAATTTCAAACGATTTCCTTTTTTCCCTTTTCTCTAATCTATCAAGCCACTTTCAACACCCAGACCAAAACACACCTAGGATCTAGCATCATTTATTCAATTTTGTGTGTGTGTGTGTTTAATTTTTTAGTTTTAATGTTTTTTTAATTTTAATTTTTTCTACCTCATAAATTCCTTTTCTCCCTTCAAAATGATGAAACGAAGGAATTCACCACAAAAGAAAGAGCACAAAGAAACGACAGCCAGGGATCTAACCAACACAGATACAAGCAAGATGTCTGAACCAGAATTTAGATTCGCGATAATAAGAATAGTAGCTGGAGTCGAAAATAGGTTAGAATCCCTTTCTGCAGAGATAAAAGAAGTAAAAAATAGCCAGAATGAAATTAAAAATGCTATAACTGAGCTGCAATCATGGATGGATGCAGCAGTGGCAAGGATGGACGAGGCAGAACAGAGAATCAGTTGTATAGAGGACGAACTTATGGAGAATAATGAAGCAGAAAAAAGAGTGAGATTAAGCCAAAAGAGCACGATTTAAGAATTAGAGAAATCAGTGACTCATTAAAAAGGAACAACATCAGGGGCGCCTGGGTGGTGCAGTCGGTTAAGTGTCCGACTTCAGCCAGGTCACGATCTCACGGTCCGTGAGTTCGAGCCCCGCATCGGGCTCTGGGCTGATGGCTCAGAGCCTGGAGCCTGTTTCCGATTCTGTGTGTCTCCCTCTCTCTCTGCCCCTCCCCCGTTCATGCTCTGTCTCTCTCTGTCCCAAAAATAAATAAACGTTGAAAAAAAAAAAAAAAGGAACAACATCAGAATCATAGGGGTCTCAGAAGAAGAAGAGAGAGAGACAGGGGTAGAAGGGTTATGTGAGCAAATCATAGCGGAAAACTTTCCTAACCTGGGGAAAGACACACACATCAAAATTTAGGAAGCACAGAGGATTCCCATTAGAGTCAACAAAAACTGATCATGAACAAGGCATACCACAGTCAAATTCACAAAATACTCCAGGAATGAGAGAATCATGAAAGCAGCAAGGGAAAAAAAGTTAACCTACAAGAGAAGACAGATCAGGTTTGCAACAGACCTATCCACAGAAACCTGGCAGGCCAGAAAGCAGTGGCAGGATATATTCAGTGTGCTGAATCAGAAAAATATGCAGCCAAGAATTCTTTATCCAGCAAGGCTGTCATTCAAAATAGAAAGAGAGATTAAAAGTTTCCCAGACAAACAAAAATTGAAGGAGTTTGTGACCACTAAACCAGCCCTGCAAGAAATTTTAAGGGGGACTCTCTGAGGGGAGAAAAGATGAAAATATAAAAAAAAAAAAACAAATAAATGAAGTCCAAAAGCAACAAAGATTAGAAAGGACCAGAGAACACCACTGGAAACTCCAACTCTACAAGCATCATAATGGCAATAAATTCGTATCTTTCAGTACCCACTCTAAACGTCAATGCACTCAATGCTCCAATCAAAAGACATAGGGAAACAGAATGGATAAGAAAACTAGATCCATCTATATGCTGTTTACAAGAGACCCAGTTTACACCTAAAGATACCTTCAGATTGAAACTAAAGGGATGGAGAACCATCTATCACGCTAATTGTCAACAAAAGAAAGCCAGAGTAGGCATACTAATAACCGACAATCTAGACTTTAAAATAAAAACTGTATCAAGAGATGCAGAAGGACATTATATCATAATCAAGGGGTCTATCCACCAGGAAGACCTAACAATTGTAACATTTATGCACCAAATGTGAAAGCACCCAAATATATAAATCAATTAATCACAAACATAAAGAAACTCATCAATAGTAATACCATAATAGTAGGAGACTTCAACACCCCACTCACAGCAATGGACAGATCATCTAATCAAAAAATCAACAAGGAAACAATGGCTTTGAATGACACATTGGACCAGATGGACTTAACAGATATATTCAGAACATTTCATCCTAAAGCAGTAGAATATACATTCTTCTCCAGTGCACATGGAACGTTCTCCAGCATAGACCACATATAGGGACACAAATCAGCCCTCAGTAAGTACAAAAAGATCGAGATCATACCGTGCATATTTGCAGACCACAATGCTATGAAACTCAAAATCAACCACAGGAAAAAATTTGGAAAGGTAACAAATACTTGGAGACTGAAGAACATCCTACTAAAGAATGAATGGGCTAACCAAGAAGTTAAAGAGGAAATTAAAAAGTATATGGAAGTCAATGAAAATGATAACACCACAACCCAAAACAACTGGGATGAAGCAAAGATGGTCATAAGAGGAAAGTATATAGCAATCCAAGCCTTCCTAAAGAAGGAAAATAGAGCTCAGATACACAACCTAACCTTATGCCTTAAAGAGCTGGAAAAGGAACAGCAAATAAAACCCCAAACAGCAGAAGACAGGAAATAATAGAGATTAGAGCAGAAATTAATGCAACCGAAACCAAAAAAAAAACCCACAGAAAAACAGTAGAGCAGGTCAATGAAACCAGAAGCTGGTTCTTTGAAAGAATTACCAAAATTGATAAGCCACTAGCCAGTTTGATCAAGAAGAAAAAGGAAATAACCCAAATAAATAAAATCAAGAATGAAAGAGGAGAGATCACAACCAACACAACAGAAATAAAAACAATAATAAGAGAATATTATGAGCAATTCTATGCCAATAAAATGGGCAATCTGGAAGAAATGGACAAATTCTTAGAAACATATACACTACCAAAACTGAAACAGGAAGAAATAGAAAATTTGAACAGACCTATAACCAGTAAGGACATTGAATTAGTAATCAAAAAACTGCCAAACAACAAGAGTCCAGGAACAGATGGCTTTCCAGGGGAATTCTACCAAACATTTAAGGAAGCGTTAACACTTATTCTATTGAAGCTGTTCCAAAAAATAGAAATGGAAGGAAAATTTCCATACTCATTCTATGAAGCCAGCATTACCTTGATTCCAAAACCAGACAGAGACCCCACTAAAAAGGAGAACTATAGATCAATTTCCCTGATGAACATGGATGCAAAAATCCTCAACAAGATATTAGCCAACCAGATCCAACAATACATTAAAAAAATTATTCACCAGGACCAAGTGCCATTTATACTTGAGATGCAGGGCTGGTTCAATACCTACAAAACAAGTAACGTGATTCATCACATCATTAAAAAAAAAGGACAAGAACCATATGATCCTAAATAGATGCAGAGAAAGCATTTGACAAAATACAGCATCCTTTCTTGATAAAAACCCTTAAGAAAATAGGGATGGAAAGATCATACCTAGAGAACATAAAACCCATATATGAATGACCCAATGCTAATATCATCCTCAATGGGGAAAAACTGACAGCTTTCCCCCCAAGGTCAGGAACAATGCAAGGATGTCCACTCTCACCATTGTTATTCAACATAGTATTGGAAATCTTAGCCTCTGCAATCAGACAACACAAAGAAATAAGAGGCATCCAAATCGGCCAGCAGGAGGTCAAACTTTCACTCTTCGCAGATGACATGATACTCTATATGGAAACCTAAAGATTCCACAAAAAAACTGATAGAACTGATTCATGAATTCAGCAAAGTTCCAGAATATAAAATCAATGCACATAAATCTGTTGCATTCCTATACACCAACAATGAAGCAACAGAAAGAGAAATCAAGGAATCGATCCCATTTACAGTTGCACAAAAAACCATAAAATACCTAGGAATAAATCTAACCAAAGAGGTGAAAAATCTATACACTGAAAACTATAGAAAGTTTATGAAAGAAATGAAGAAGACACACAAAAAAATGGAAAAATATTCCATGCTCCTGGATAGGAGAACAAATATTGTTAAAATGTCGATACTACCCAAAGCAATCTACATATTCAATGCAATGCCTATCAAAATAACACCAGCATTCTTCACAGAGCTAGAACAAATAATCCTAAAATTTGTATGGCACCAGAAAAGACCCCAAATAGCCAAAGCAATCTTGAAAAAGAAAACCAAAGCAGGAGGCATCACAATCCCAGACTTCAAGCTATACTACAAAGCTGTAATCATCAAGACAGTATGGTATTGGCCCAAGAACAGACACTCAGATCAATGGAACAGAATAGAGAACCCAGAAATGGACCCACAAACATATGGCCAACTAATCTTTGACAAAGCAGCAAAGAATATCCAATGGAATAAAGACAGTCTCTTCAGCAAGTGGTGCTGGGAAAACTGGATGGCGACATGCAGAAGAATGAATCTGACCACTCTCTTACACCATTCACAAAAAATAAACTCAAAGTGGATGAAAGACCTAAACGTAAGACAGGAAGCCATCAAAATCCCCGAGAAGAAAGCAGGCAAAAACCTCTTTGATCTTGGTGACAGCAACTTCTTACTCAACACGTCTCCAGAGGCAAGGGAAACAAAAGCAAAAATGAACTACTGGGACCTCATCAAAATAAAAAGTTTCTGCACAGCAAAGGAAACAATCAGCAAAACTAAAAGGCAACCAACAGAATGGGAGAAGATATTTGCAAATGACATATCAGATAAAGGGTTAGTATGCAAAATCTATAAAGAATTTATCAAACTCAATCCCCAAAAAACAAATAATCCAATGAAGAAATGGGCAAAAGATATGAATAGACACTTCTCCAAAGAGGACATCCAGATGGCCAACTGACACATGAAAAATGCTCAACGTCGCTCATCATCAGGGAAATACAAATCAAAACCACCATGAGATACCACCTTACACCTGTCAGAAGGGCTAACATTAACAACTCAAGCAACAACAGATGTTGGTGAGGATGCGGAGAAAGAGGATCTCTTTTGCATTGTTGGTGGCAATGCAAGCTGGTGCAGCCACTCCGGAAAACAGTATGGACGGGGCACCTGGGTGGCTCATTTGTTAAGTGACTGGCTTCAGCTCAGGTCATGATCTCACAGTCTGTGAGTTCGAGCCCCACATCGGGCTGTGTGCTGACAGCTCAGAGCCTGGAACCTGCTTCTGATTCTGTGTCTCCCTCTCTCTCTGCCCCTCCCCTGCTTGTTCTCTGTCTATGTCTCTCTCAAAAATAATAAACATTCAAAAAAATTTTTAAAAAACAGTATGGAGCTTCCTCAGAAAACTAAATATGGAACTACCCTATGACCCAGCAATTGCACTACTAGGTATTTATCCAAGGCATACAGATATGCTGTTTCGAAGGGACACATGTACCCCAATGTTCATAGCAGCACTATCAACAATGGCCAAAGTATGGAAAGAGCCCAAATGTCCATCAATGGATGAGTGGATAAAGAAGATGTGGTATATATATGTGTGTGTGTGTGTGTGTGTGTATATATACACACACACACATATATATATACGTGTGTGTGTGTGTGTGTATATATGTATATATGTACATGTATATATATGTATGTACATATATATGTATATTTATATAATGGAGTATTACTCGTCAATCAAAAAGAATGAAATCTTGCCATTTGCAACTACGTGGATGGAACTGGAGGGTGTTATGCTAAGGGAAATTAGTCTGAGAAAGACAAATATCATATTACTTCACTCATATGAGGACTTTAAGAGATGAAACAGATGAATTTAATGGAAGGGAAACAAAAATAATATAAAGGCAGGGAGGGGACAAAACATAAGAGACTCATAAATATGGAGAACAAACAGAGGGTTACTGGAGGGGGTGTGGGAGGGGGAATGGGCTAAATGGGTAAGGGGCACTAAGGAATCTACTCCTGAAATCATTGTTGTACTATATGCTAATTTGGATGTAAATTTTAAAAAACAAATTAAATTAAATTAAAAAAAGAAATTAAAGGCAGGGTTTCTCAGTTTGAATGTATAGGTTGTGCATGTATATCCTAGACAGTGTAAGATCATGGTGTGTATGGTATTACAAGATTTCCTTGCAAATTATAATAAAGTAGCTTGCTCTCACAAAAGCACTATGCCAGTATAGGAGAGATAGAAGTTGATTTCTTGAGGAAAGAATGTCTGCCTTTTTCTTTTTCTTACCAAGTCACCTTATGGGTGACTAGAAGCTTGAAATTCAGAAGAGAGGACATGCCCTTCATAGTCAGCATTCATGATTCTCTTGTCTCTGACCTCATTCTGCAAGGTCTCAGGAGACTCTCAGGGAGAAAGCAACAACATCAACTCCCAGGTTGTTTTAGTTACTGCAAGGGCTTTTCTATGATCTCTTTTGAAAAAGTTCAGGTCTTAAAATGATCATAAAAAGGGGGTGCTTGGGAGGTTCAATTGGTTGAGTGTCCAACTCTTGATCTTGGTATAGGTCATGATCTCCCAGTTCATGAGATTGAGCTCTACGTCAGGCTCTGGGCTGACAGCACATGAGCTCTCTCTCTCTCTCTCTCTCTCTCTCTCTCTCTCTGTGCCCCTCTTCCATGCATGCATGCATGCTCTCTCACTCTCTTTAAAAGTAAATTGAAACTTAAAAAAATTTAAAAATTAAATTAAAAAATTATCAGAAAAATGTCAAAGCAAAATAAAATTTCGGGTCGGGGGGATGGTGTAGAGGATAAGTACTACAGAAGTTTGATGCCAAGAGACTCCACTGTGAATTAGTGGAAGAACAATTGAGGTGGACTTTGAATGAGCATTTAAACGTTCATAGTCATTTAGAGGAGAGGAGGGAATTTCTAGTAGAATAGAAGTTAATCCATATAGACAGCAAATGAAGAGTGGGAAGTGTCTGTGGTATGTAGTTTTTTCTCCAAACCATATGAACTTGACTTCTAATTTCTAGTCTGGAATGTTAGAACTTGGAAGTTGTCACTCCCATGCTCACAACAAGAAGAAAAAAGCTACTGCAGTGAAAATCAACAATTCTTCTTGGGTCATCAGAGAATTGTAGTCATAGGGTAAAACACTGCCCTGAAAGCTGGAGAAAGGGGAGGTTACAGAGAACCACAGTTTACTGGGAGCAGAAGCCCAGGAGCAGAGGCTGACACTGGAGCTAGTGCTAGTAGAAACACTTAAGCTATAATTTAAAATTTTCCAGATGCTCAGTGGAGACTCAGTGTTTGAAAGACAAAATCTTGGGGTCAGGGTGGAGGATAGAGGACCATATACTTTTGTGAGCTTTAGTCCAGGAGTCCCACTGAGCTCTCAGGGTATACATTGGAGAAAAATTTCCTTGTGTTTAGGGTGGGAGGGTGGTGGCAAGGAGAGTGAGGAAGAAACCATTTGAAATACCCCCCAGAATATTCCACTCTCCTAAACAAATCCTTCCCTAAAAGTAGGCTATTTTGTGCCCCTATGAATGATGGTATATACGAACTATTTATGGTAACAGATGTTAACTAGAATTATTTTGGTAATCATTTGATAGTATATACAAATATAGAATCATTATGTTGCACACCTGAAACTAATATAACGTTTAATTATATTAGGATTTAATATAATTACACAAAAGAAAGAAAGAAAGAAAGATTTACAAAAAAGAAAAGAAATTATTTTACCAGAACCTAATGACTTGGGTTTACGAGAAACTAACTGACCTGGAAGAAGGAAAATACCCAACTCCAGGCCCCTCTAGCCTTCAACACAGGAGAATGGAAATGTCTGAATGCAGCTCTTCTGACTTCACAGCCCAGGACACAGGTTCACTAAAACAAAGAGAATTAATTACAGAACTATAGAATTACAGAACTATAGAATTACAGAACTATAGAACATTTGCCACTAGGTCAGTCAGGCTCCTATACGAGAGTGCTTTATAGGTAACAGAAATTGAAGGTTCACACTGGATTTAAGAAGTCTCTCAGGAAACCCAAAGTTATCAGGGAAGGTAAAAATAAGAATACTAGCAACAATTTTAGCTTCTGCTACCCACAGCTACAGCAAACAACAAATGCAGCCTAACTTCCAGCCATATAAACACACAAATCCACCCTAATGGCCTATTTACCAGTTTCTTTAACCCAGTATATCACATCTGACTTTCAACAAAAAATTATAAGACACACTAAAAGGTAAAACACAGTTCTAAGAGACAGAGCAAGCATTAGAGCCAGACTCAGCCAAGGCAGAGATTTAGAATTACCAGACAAGGAACTTGAAATAACTCTGATTAATACTCTATGGTTCTGAGGGAAGAGATATACTATAGAGCAGATGGGTGATTTAAGCAGAAAGATGGACACCATAAGAAAGAATCAAAGGGAATCTGAAAATTCAAAAACTCTGTAACACAAATTAAGAGTGCCTTTGAAGGGATCATCTGTTGACTGGACACAGGTGGGAAAAGAATCAGTAAAATTGAAGATATATCCATAGGAACTTCACAAACTTCACAGAGAGAAAATGAATGAAAATAAAAAGGAACAAAATATCTAAAACTTGGACAATTACAAAAGATGTAACATGCGCATAATGGGAATACCAGAAGTGAATTAAGGGAAAAAAAGAGCAGCAGAAGTTATATTTGAAGTAATAATGGCTGAGAAATTTCTAAAATTAATGATAGACAATAAATCACAGATCCAGAAAGCTTAGAAAACACCAAAAGAATAAATACTAAGAAACCTACAACTGGGTATATCATATCCAAACAGCAGAAATAAAAAAAAAAAAAAAACGGGGGGAGAAATCTTGAAAGAAGCAAGAGGATGGGGTATCTTACATATATAGAGGAACAAGGTTAAAAATTACAGAATCCATGCAAGCAAGAAAAGAGTGGAGTGAAATATTTAAAGTGTTGAAAGGGAAATAAAACCCTTACCAACCTAGAATTCTGTATACTGCAAAATTACCCTCCAAAAGGGAAGAGTAACTAAAGATGTTCTCAGACTAAATAGATAAAAAAATAATACAATACAATACAATACAATACAATACAATACAATAAATTGAGGGAACATCTCCAGTAGACTTGCCTTCCTTCCTTAAAAGAAATGTTACAGACAGTTCTTTAGAGAAAAGGAAAATGATATATGGGAGTTTTCACTCTTATGTGGATCCTGAGAAACTTAACAGAAGACCAAGCAGGAGGGGAAGGAAAAAAAAAGTTAGAGAGGGAGAGAGCCAAATCATAAGAGACTCTTAAAAACAATAAACTGAGGGTTGATGGGGAGTGGGAGGGAGGTGAGGGTGGGTGATAGGCATTAAGGAGGGCACCTTTTGGGATGAGCACTGGGTGTTGTATGGAAACCAATCTGACAATAAATTTCATATTTAAAAAAAGGAAATGATATAGGAGAGAAACTCAGATCTGCATAAAAAAGAAAGAGTGACAGAAAAGAAATAAATGAAGCAAAATTACATTTTTATTTTTTCTTATTTTAAAATTTTTTAAAGTTTATTTATTTATTTTTAAGAGAGAGAGAGAGAGCATGAACGGGAGAGAGGCAGTGAGAGGGAGACACAGAATTGGAAGCAAGCTCCAGGCTCTGAGTTGTCAGCACAGGGCTCAACTCAGGGCTTGTACTCATAAACTGTGAGATCATGACCTGAGCGTAAGTTGGACGCTTACCCGACTGAGCCACCCAGGTGCCCCTTTTCTTATTTTCAGTTGATCTAACAGATGGCAGTTTGTTTACAACAATAGCAATGGTGTATTCAGTAACTGATACTTACAGATAAGTGAAATTATTGGCATCAATGTCATAAGAGATTAGATAGAGGAAATGGGAGGCCTCTCTTACAAAGTACTTGTATTAGCCAGGAAGCAGTAAAGTGTTATTTGAAAGTGAACTTGGATTAGTTGTAAATTTATATTGAAAACTCTAGTGAAATCACTAAAATTATTTTTTAAATTTATAATTGATATGCTGAGAGAAAATTGAATCACATGAAATGATCAAGGAAAACCAGAGAAGAAAGAAAAAGTAGATGAGAAAAGAAACAAAGAACAAGAACAATAGATTGAAAATAGTTACAAATATGGTAGATATTAAGCCATCTATATCAATGGTCACTTTAAATGTGAATGTAAATCTACCAATGGTGAGAGTGGATTAAAAAAAAACAAAAAACAAAATCAAGAACCTGCAGTGCCTGAGTGGCACAACTGGGTAAGCCTCTGACTCTTGATTTTGGCTCGGGTCATGATCACACAGTTTGTGAGCTCCAGCCCCACATTGGGCTCTGTGCTGACAGTGTGGAGCTTGCTGGGGATTTTCTCTCTCTCTCTTGCTCTCTGCCCTTTCCCCACTCTCTCTCAAAATAAATAAATCAACTTAAAAAACAAAAACAAGTACCAACTATATGTTGTCTACAAGTAACTTACTTTATTTTTGTCTTAAGTTGATTTATTTATTTTGAGAGACAGAGTGTGTGTGAGCATGGTGGGGGGAGAGAGTGAGGTAGAGAGAGAATCCCAAATGGTCTCCACACTGACAGTGAGGAGCCTGACTCAGGCCTTGATCCCACTAACCATGAGATCATGACCTGAGCCGAAATCAAGAGTCAGATGCTTAACCAACCGAGCCACCCAGTAACTCACTTTAAATATGAAGATAGTGTTATATTAAAAGAGGCTGGAGAAAGATGTACTATGCTAAAGCTAATCAAAGTTGGAGTAGTTACATTAGTTTCAGACAAAGCAAACTTCAGAGCAAAGAAAATTATCAGGGATGAATAGAGGCATTACATAATGATAAAGAGGTCAAGACATAAGAATATTTAATGTGTATGTGTCTAACAACAGAGTTAAAATACATGTGACAAAACATGACAGGCTTATAAGAAATAGAAAAATTCATTATTGTAGTTGAAGATTTCAACACCTTTCTTTTTAAAAAAATTTTTTTAAATGTTTGTTTTTTTGAGGGAGAGAGAGAGAGAATGAGAAGGGGGACAGAGTGAGAGAGGGAGACAGAACTTGAAGCAGGCTCCAGGCTCCCTTCTGTCAGCACAGAGCCCAATGTGGGGCTCGAACTCACAAACTGTGAGATTATGACCTGAGCCGAAGTTGGACGCTCATGACCTGAGCCACCCAGTTGCCCCAACACCTTTCTAATAGTAATTGAGAGATCTAGCGGTCAAGTATATAAGAATATAGTTGAACAGAACAGCACCCTTAGTCAACTGAATCTAGCTGACATTTATAAAATATCTCATCCAGTAACAGCAGAATACATATTTTTCTCAAGCACACATGGAACATTTACCAAGATAAACCACATTCTGGCCATAAAACATAGCGTCACATATTTAAAAGAATAGAAATAATGAAAGTAGTCTCCCAAACCACAGTGGAATTAAACTGGAAGTCAATAACAGAAAGATGGCTGGAAAATACTAAGGCACTTGGAAATTAAACAATACACTTCTAAATAACACATGGTTCAAAGAAGTTTCAAGAGAAATTTTAAAATATCTTGAACCAAATGAAAATGAAAATACAACTTATCAAAATGTGTGGGAGACAGCAAAAATAGTGGTTGGAGGGGAATTTAAAGCATTGAATTCACATATTAGAAAAGAAGAAAGATCATACTCAGTAACCAAAGCTTCCACCTTAGGAAACTAGCGAAAAAAGAGCAAATTTGATCTAAAGTAAGAGAGAAGAAAAAATCAGAGCAGAAATCAGTGAAATTAAAATAAGGAAATCAGTAGAGAAAATCAATGAAAAAAAAAAACTAGCTCTTCACAAATATCAATAAAATTGATAAATATCTAGCCAAGCTAACTAAGAAAAAAAGAAAAGAGAACTCAAAATCCCAAAGAATCCATGGAGAAAACTCTTGGAACTAAGAAATAATAATAGCAAGATTGCAAGTATAAGTTAATATTGAAAAGTCAATCACTTTCCTATATATCATCAATGAGCAACTGGAATTTTAATTTGTAAACTCAGCATCGTTTACATTGGCACCAGAACCAGAGAGAAATAGGTCAAATCTAACAACAACTATATGCATTATATAGTATATACAAATATTTACATATATAAATATGCAAATAATACATATACAAAAATATATGAGGAAAAGTACAAAACAATGATGAAAGAAATCACAGAAGATCTAAATAAATGGGAACATAGTCCATATTTATGGATTTAAAAAGTCAGTATTGTTGGGCTGTCCATTTTTCCCAACTGATCTTAGATTCAATGCAATCCCAATCAAAATCCTCAGAAGTTATTTTGTGGGTATTGACAAACTGATTCTAAAATTTATAAGGAAAAGCAATAGAGAAAAGAGCCCACACAATTTTAAAGTTGAACAAATCTGCAAGACTCTCACTACCCAATCTCAAGATTTGTTATCAAGCTGCAATAATCAAACAGTGTGGTATTGGCAAAAGAGTAGACAAATAGATCAGTGGAACCATGTAGAGACCCCAGAAATAGATCCACACAAATATAGTCAACTGATCTTTGACAATTAAATGCAAAAACTACATTTTTTTTCAACAAACGTGCTAAAACAACTCGACATTCACATGCAAAAAGAAAATGAATCTCCATAGACATTACACTTGTCACAGAGACTGACTAAAAATGGATCATAGATCTAAATATAAAATGCAAATATATGTCTCCTCAAAAATAATATAGGAGAAAGACTAAGTGACCTTGGGTTTGTCAATGACCATTTGGATATAACACCAAAAGCACAAACCAGGAGAGAAAAAAATTAGTAAGTTGGACTTTATTTAACATGAAAAAGGTTTTCTCTGTGAAAGAAATTGTTAAGAAATGAAAAAGTAAGCCACAGAGTGGAGAAAATATTTTCAAAATATACAAAGAACTCTTAAAACTCAATAAGAAAGCAGAACCCAATTTAAAAGTAAGTGAAAGATCTGAACTGACTTCCAGATAGATACACAAATGGCAAATAAAAATATGAAAAGATGCTCAGTATCATATACCATTAGGGAATTGCAAATTAAAACAATTAGATGCTACTGCATACCTATTGGAATAGCTAAAATCTAAAACACTGACAACATCAAATGTTGGCAACAATGTAGAGGTACAAGAACTTTCATTTGTTGCTGCTGAAAATGCAAAATGGTACAGCCTCTTTGGAGGATAGTCTGGCAATTCCTTACAAAGCTAAACATATTTTTCAAGTATGATCCAGCAATTGCACTTCTAGGCATTGGCCCAAATGAATTAAAAATTTACATCTACAGGGTAATGTGCATGTGAATGTTTACAGCAGCTATACTCATATTTGACAAAACCTGGACACACCAAACACGGTTCAAAAGAATGGATCGGCAAACTGTGGTACATCCATATAATGGAATAATATTCAGTAATAAAAAGAACTACCAAGACTCGAAAGACTGGAACAAATCTTACATTTATATTGCTAAATGAAAGGAGTCAACCTGCAAAGGTTATATACTGTGTGACTTCAAGTAAATGACATTTTAGAAAAGGTGGTTGCCAGGGGTTGGGGGCAAAGGAGGGAGGGACTAAATACTGGGGGCAAAGGAGGGAGGGACTAAATAATTGGAACTCATTTATTGAACTATTCTGTGTGGTATGTTAATGGTGGATACATGCCATTATGCATTTTTCAAGACCCATAGAACTCTACAACACAAAAAGTGAACTCTAATAGAAATTATGGACTTGAGTTAATAATAAAATTTCAATATTGGTTCATCAACTGTAACAAATATTTCACAGCAATGCAAGGTGTTAATAATAGGGAAAACTTTTTAAGGGGATGGGGAGAAAGAAGGGTAAGTGAGAGCTGTTAGTACTTTCTGCTCACCTTTTTTGTAAACCTATATCTAGTTAAAAAAAAGTTTATTGGGGCACCTGGATAGCTCAGTCTATTAAGCATCCGACTTCGGTTTAGGTCATGATTTCGCAGTTTGCTAGTTCAAGCACCACATTGGGCTCTGTGATGACAGTTCAGAGCCTGGAGCCTACTTCAGATTCTGCGTGTGTTTGTCTCTCTCTGCCCCCCCCCCACCCCGTACTCTGTCTCTTTCTCTCTCAAAAATAAATAAACATTAAACAAAAATTGTAAAGTCTATTAATTTTTAAAAAGCACATGAAATTTGGAATATAGTTTAAGAGCATCTGAAGCAACTGGAAAGCCAAAGCATTAGTTTTCTAACGTCAAGAAGGAATCACTAGACATAACCCCATGATTCACAACCCCCTCTTATATACTATTCATTGTGTGCTTAAAGACATTATGTAAATGGCAAATGCTGGTGTCATTAGAAAGACTCAGGAGGGGTGCCTGGGTGGCTCAGTTGGTTAAGCATCTGACTGTGGCTCAGGTCTTGTTCTCATGGCTCATGAGTTTGAGCCCCGCGTCAAGCTCTGTGCTGACAGCTTGGATCCTGGAGCCTGCTTCGGATTCTGCCTCCTTCTCTCTCTGCCCCTCCCCTGCTGGTGTTCTGTCTCTCAAAAATTAATAAACATTAAAAAAAAATAAAAAAAAGAAAGACTCAGGAATATGATTGTCACGTGAAAAGCCACAAACATCTTTCCACCAAACTCTCTACTGTAACCGTGCTATACAACCACTTCACAGGCAGTGCCACTCCATTTCCTTGAGGTAACTCCCGTGGTACATTGACACTTCCCTCAATATTTATCAGGTCAGTGCAATATAGTGGGTCAGAACAAAAGCTCTGAAGTCAGATGGCCCAGGTTTAATTTCTGATTCCACTATCTGTTTGCCGAGTGACTCTGGCAAGAAATGCCATGTCTTTGTGCCTTGACTTTCCCATTTGTAAGAAGAGTGTAATAATACTACCTATTTCATAAGATTGAGAGGAATCCAATTCAATCTGAAGCCAATTCATCTGAAATGTTTAGAACATTGTTTTTTTGGAACATCCTCCTCTTGCAGATGTACAAAACTAATGAATGTATTAAAGACTCTGATAAGTCCTGTAATAAAAAAGTTCCTAACCATAGGTTTTCTAAATTCATCTGACTAAACAATCTTTTTCAGTTGATAATTATTAATATTCTACAGAACTGACAGTCACTGTAAAATACTTTGAGCGATGTTGGACCCAAGCATCTACCTTCTCTGTGCATCACTTCCTCCTTGCCTTTTTCTCTTATCATTGTCCACATGATCTGAATAAGAATCACAATCTCTTTTCCAATGATCTCTGTATTATTGAGCTGAATTTCCTCCTAAAGAAGGAGATATTTGGAAAAGAGTGATCCTTCTGTGTCACCCCTCTGTGTGGATAAGATTTCCTCCTGCTGTTTGTGATAATCGCTCCATCAGAATCTCACAACAAAAGAATTGACAATTCCTGGGTAGATGCTCAGTGCACTGTGGATCTGTGATGCGTCATGTATGTATTGAGTGCTGGCAGCCTATAAACATGCAACAACAACGTGAAACCACAGAGAAGTCTCCTGATAACAATGCTTAGGGGCAACAGGTACTAGGACACTTCACTGGGAAATGAAGAACATTGGGAGGAAGCCAACATTTCTAGAACTAGAAAGAACATTTCTAGAAAGGGAAGACCCTTTCTGCTTGGAATAACCAATCTCAGAATGGCCAAGTTCC
This sequence comes from Panthera uncia, assembly GCF_023721935.1. Taxonomy (NCBI): domain Eukaryota; kingdom Metazoa; phylum Chordata; class Mammalia; order Carnivora; family Felidae; genus Panthera; species Panthera uncia. Next base: position 35,462,798 of record NC_064818.1, on the reverse strand, counting down.
AGGCAAACTATAACGAAAGAAACACAACAAATGAGTATTAGCAAAGCAATGCTATTAGTAAAGAAAAGTGAATGTCCACCCTTTGTTTTTTTGGCTCATGGGGTTGCCTTTAAAAGGAAGTCCTGGGTTGAAGGATTGGATCCAGTTTCCAGAGCTAGAAAATATATACCAGACACAGCACACCCACGAGTGTGTCAAAAAGAATTATGGCCCCTCTAAATTGGGAAAAGGCACTTCTCTTGGTGGCAGGAAGACTTATCTTGCTCAGTGACATGTCAGTGTTACCACACACCATAGAGCCTTTCACGGCCTACAGATGAAAGACATTATCCCACCCAGGAAGGTAGCAGTTATTCCCCCAAATGAATCAGAGGATGTCATACTCATATGGACACCATTTGTGGAGTGTTTATATGAAAACTATGAAACTTAATAGGCTGGAGAAAATAATAAAAAAATAAAAAACTTAAAAAAAAGGCAAGTAGGAAAAAAAAACATTTATGGTTGCCTCCAAGATCTATCTTAGGAATACCATTATTTCTCAAATTGTGTTCCTAGGAACACCAGAATTGAAAAGAAGGGTTTCAGAAGAAAATGTTCTGGGGTCCAATCAGCTCAGAGTAGTCTGTACTCTACAGTCACTGGTGGTGAATGCCACATTAAGGACTTTGAAAATCCTAGACTAAAATTTAAAATAGTATCTTGTTTCATTTTGGTTTATCCTGACTTCCCCCAAATGTGTATGTGCACATTTTTATTTGGAATTTCTATTAGGTTCATTATAGTCTAGTACTTAGTAATGTTAATTATTCTTTTTTTCTCTACCTATCAATCACTGTTCATCTTCAAACTGAGTCAGAAGGGGCGCCTGTGTGGCTCAGTCGGTTAAGTGTCTGACTCTTGATTTCAGCTCAGGTCATGATCTCACAGTCCAGGTCATGCTCTCACAGTTCACTGGTTCGAGCCCCAGGTCAGGTTCTGCACTGACAGCATGAAGCCTGCTTGGGATTCTCTCTCTCCCTCTGTCTGTGCTCCTCCCCTGCTCTCTCTCTTTCTCAAAATAAATATATAAACTTGAAAAATAAAATAAACTGAGTCAGGTGACTCAAAAATTGACAATACTTGCTCCTTATAATTGGGCAGGCCAAGAAATTCCATGGGTATGAAAGTATTTTGTGAGGATTAGAATGTTTGTACAAATACATCTCAGGTGCTATGTGGCTGAGGGCTTGCAAAAGTGAGCCTGCCCTGATTGGCAATGCTACTTAGTTTAATGTATCTATTTGGATGCCACTGTTTGTTAGGCTTTCCTACAATGTAAGATTTATCTTTCCCCCTGAACAAAATGTAGAGCAGATTTTCAACAATTAGCTTGTCTATCCAACAAATGTTTATCAACTTTGTATAGTTAGGATTCATTCTGTGATGAGTGATGGAAAGTCTAACTGATACTGATTTTATCAGAAAGGCCTTCTGACTTAGGGTGAGATGAGTTCACACACAAAAATCAAGGCATACTAGTGGGAAGAGATTGCTTGAATACTAAACAACTGAAGATAAGTCCATTTGAAAAAAAGAAAGTTCGCGCAACTGTGAACTATAAGCACTGCTCTAAATAAAAAATAAAAGTGAATTATTTCTTGAGTACTTAATTTGCAGGAAGCAGAGTCCTAAGACCATCACATGTGCTCACTCATTAAAGCCCTGACAAGTACTCTGTGAAAGGTACTGTTAGTATCACTATGTTACAAAAAAAAAAAAAAGGAAACAAAGACTGAAGTTAGAAATTGATCAAGTCCACTTGGTTAGCAAATAGCAGAGCAGGGATTCCTGAGGCAGCATTTTAGTCACTGTGCTATAGTGACTGGTAATAATTTAGTAGATGCTAGGGACATGGAAATGAACAAATGGAATGTCTAATTAGAAACATATTTTGGGGGTGCTTGGGTGGCTCACTCGGTTAAGCCCCCAGCTCTTGGTTTGACTCAGGTCATGATCTCATGGTTTCATGAGTTCAAGCCCTGCATCCAGCTCTGTGCTGACGGTGTGGAAACTGCTCGGAATTCTCTCTCTGCCTCTCTCTCTCTCTCTCTCTCTCTTTGCCCCCCTTCACTTGCGCTGTCTCTGTCTCTCTAAAAATAAACAAATAAACTTAAAAAAGAAAGAAACACGTATTTACTAGTGGAGGACAAAAAATATAAGTATTTGATTGCAACTCGGTGTGCTCGTGTTTTTAAGAAAAGCCAAAATGCAGACAGTGCACAGCGGGCTGGGAAGGGGGAGTAATCCCTACCCCTGGGGTGGAGGCTCCACAAAACTGGGAAAGAGAATTGAGAAGAGTGTGCTGGCCCTGGAAATATATGTGGCACTCTGCCTTGGCAAGGGGTAGAAGATGGAGGAATATTCCAGGCAGCATATGTGAGAAAAGATGATGCATTTCTCTAAAAGCTATCCAGAATTATGCATAATTTTAGAACGTCTTTGTTGAACATTTACTAAGTATCAGGCACACTTGTAAGGACTTAGGGCATATCAGTAACAAAACACACAAGGATCCCCGTCCTGGTGGAGTGTACCAGGGAGGCTGCCTACGCTTCAGCAAGAAGGCAGAACAGACTGTCCCATCATGTCCTTTCAGGCAGGATGGAATGACCTCCTCCAAGGCAGCTAGCTCTGCTATGTTCTGTATTTTGCTAGATCCCCCAAAGAAGAGAAAGGACAACTTTGATCTCAGCTGCTACTACCTGCAGATTGCAAAACAAAACAAAACAACAACAACAACAACAACAACAACAACAACCCAGAAGGCCCTGTGAGATGCACAGGGGCCCAAATCCCTCCCCTTTAGCTGATCATATTGGGCCAGGTCGATATAAGCAAGGAGCCAATTGATTGGCATGGGTGTGTGTGTATGTGCGTGTGTGTGTGGTGTGCACTTCCACACACGTGCATTGTGTGCATCTGGTTGCACATTGTATGCATCTGGTTGCACAGTGTGGCAGTCCCCAGGGGAAGAGAAGGCAATGTGGCTCCATTGCTCACTGGTGGCTCAGGGTCCAAAACTTGGAGAGGCTGGCTGGGCATTAATCATGCAGGGAAGAGGACAGCATTTTAGTTTTCAGTGAATGACAAACTTTATTAGAGAAAAAGGAAGAAGCAGATGCATCTTGTTCTTTCCCACAACTCCTCATGAGGCAGGCAGAGCTCAGTGAAAGGCTGGAGGAGGGAGGAACAGACAGCCCTCTTCCCAGGGATAATTGAAGTGTTCTGTACTGTTTTATTGGGGGAAAAGCATCTTCTCCCCCAACGGGCATTCTCAAACTTGGGCACTGAAAATTTCCAAAGAAAGGTCACACTACCCAATGTGAATTTTAAAGATAATTATTTTTGTCGTCTCTTCTGGAATCTGAGTTCTGGGATTTGATTCAAAACTTGAGTCCCGAGAAAAGAAAACTATGTCTATTAGCTTGTTTTCTGAACCCTGAATAGTTACAGTCAGTGCTCTCTCCCTTAAAAATAACCCCACCCATCACATAGTAATCTCTTCATTCGTTCATTCATTCATTCATTCATTCATTCAGCAGATTTGTTCTTTAGCCCTTATTGTTGCCAGGCACTGGGCTGGACAACCAAACTATAGGGTAATGGGATAGACTGGGTCCTTGTGCTCATGGAGATTAGTGTAGCTTATGACTTGTATCTGTGATGGGGATAAGGGAAGTGTACTTAAGAGAAGAGGCAAGAGCCCTAGGGTACTTCAAATCCAGAGATTTCCTTCCATAGGACTGCCACATGACAAAGAATAGCATAACTTCCTCCCCCAAGTTTGCAATTTTGGTGTGCATTCCTTCTCCAACAAGCTGGCAAGAACAGTCATCTCAATATTATTTTACCAGAACACACCATGTGGGGGTTGGGGGACATGAGCACCCATAAGGAAGTTGGCCCAGACCCTACTTCTCCATTGAGATGATTCTGCAGCCTTGTTAGCAGAGACCCGAGACTCAATATTCAGACTGCCTGATTTCAAGCCATGGCTTCATCATTTGTTAACCATGTGGCCTTGGACAAGTTACTTAACATGTAACACGTGACAGTGAATATGACTCCTAATATTATGTCCATTTTACAGATAAGGAAACTGAGGCATAGAGAGGTTAATTCGTGTAAGTCATGTACAGTGGTATCTAGCATATAGTAAGCCCTTCATTTTGGAAAATAATCTCTAGGCATTGGGAATTCGCCCAACAAATACTTAACGAATACCTACTATGTCTTATAAAACAAAGGCAGGGCTGCTCCTGTTCTCATGGAGCTCACATTATTCCAGTAGAAATACAAAATCACACAAAGTACAAACGTCACTATTTTTTTGGAATGAGTTTATTTCCTGGGTTTGGAGACATCTTCCCATTGATGTTTCTTTATTATTCTGATTAGGGCCACCATGACTGCCTTGGCTTTGTGCCAACGGAAGTACTAGCCCCATGGTCTAACTAGAGAATAAGAGTGAGTCTCAAATGGTTAAGACTTAGATGACCCATGGAGGGAGTGGGATGTTGCCATGGCAACACAGGGTCAGCAACTAGAGGGCTTCCCTCTTGAGAATCCCCTTTCTCCCAACTCTTACTGTGAGTGTAGGTGAACCTATATCTAAAGAGATGTACATGTGTTGTTGTTTGGACTGAGACTCCCTCTAGAGGGAGACAAAGGGAGCCTTCAGGGTCCCAGAGGGGGTGAGGGCAGGTCTGCAGACACTCCCTCCCTGAATGCTGTCCCTCCAATACAACTGAAAAATGTGTCTCACCCCTGGAGCCCTCAGGTCAGAGAATCTGTGAACTACCATCAAGCTCAGCTCCATAAAGGACACAGGGCTGGAGGCAGAGTGTCTACTGTCTGTCAGCTTAACGGATAGAACAGGTGCTTGGGAAGTATGAAATAAATGAAGGATACATTTCCATTTCTGAGCAAAGATGATTTGAGAAAATATAGGAATCGTGGAATGCTCGATATCACGCAAAAAGATTAGATAAAGAGTGGGACATCTTTAAATATAGCTTTCTGGGGCACCTGGGTGGCTCAGTCGGTTAAGCCGCCGACTTCGGCTCAGGTCATGATCTCGCGGTCCGTGAGTTCCAGCCCCACATCGGGCTCTGTGCTGACAGCTCAGAGCCTGGAGCCTGTTTCAGATTCTGTGTCTCCCTCTCTCTCTCTGACCCTCCCCCATTCATGCTCTGTCTCTCTCTGTCTCATAAATAAATAAATGTTAAAAAAAATTATAAAAAAAAATAAATACAGCTTTCTGGCACAGAATCCTGCCAGCTACACCCTGCATGTCTAGTACAGGTGCAGATTATAATTAGCAGGTATCAGATTTTGAGCACTTATTATGAGCCAGGCCTTCCTCATACTTCATCTAATTAAATCTAATTTAATATTTCATCTAATATAATTCTCCCCCTTCCATGAACATATAGTTACTATTATGCCCATTTTACAGATGAAGAAACAGACTGAGAACAGTTTGATAACTTGCCTGAGGTCTCTGAGCTAAACTGTGGGATTTAAATCCGGGTGAGCTTGATTCTGAAGTCTAAGCTCTTAGCCATTGCCTAATACTGCCCACCCAACAGAAACAAAGTGAAGGCAGATGACAAGCTTGTGGGAAAGCAGTCACAAAAAGAGAGACCAGGTTTGTGATGGTAGCAAAGACTGAGCTGTAAGGGAAGCCACACAGCGGAAATGAGAAATTGTCTTTTCAAGTTTTCATATTTATTTTTTTAATGTTTATTTATTTATTTATTTATTTTAACGTTTATTTATTTTTGAGACAGAGAGAGACACAGCATGAACGGGGGAGGGGCAGAGAGAGAGGGAGACACAGAATCGGAAGCAGGCTCCAGGCTCTGAGTCATCAGGCCAGAGCCCGACGCGGGGCTCGAACTCGCGGACCGCGAGATCATGACCTGAGCTGAAGTCGGACGCTTAACTGACTGAGCCACCCAGGCGCCCCTATTTATTTTTGAGAGAGAGTGCAAGAGGGGCAGAGAGAGAGACACACACAGAATCCGAAGCAGGCACCAGGCTCTGGGCTGTCGGCACCAACTGAGCCACCTAGGCGCCCGGAGGAAGTGGCCTAGACTGGGGTAGAATAGGGAATAAATGGGGAAGGCACTATCTCAGAGGCTCCAGTCAAACATGTATCAAAAGACAGGGTCTGGCCTAGCATCTCCCTGAGCCCAGGGCTGTGCTGAGCCCTGTAGAGAAGGTATCATCCAGGGCCCACCCTCATAAGCCTATACACCTTACAGAACATTTGGGAAAAGGGCTAAGAGAGGGAGTCAGAAGACCTGAGTTCTGAATTCTAGTCTTCCCTCACTCACTGTACAATCCCAAGAAGGAATTCTCCTCTTTGTGTGTTGGTTTCCTTATGAGCAAAAGTAAGGGCCTCGACATCCTATAACATTGTGATTCTACCACTTATATGAATGCACGATCAACAAAGAAATAAATACATGCATTGCTTGGAGAATCCAATACCTAAATTGGATGATCTTCCACAGCCTTTTCTCTGTCTCCCTCTACACCTTCCAAAATAATTCAAGATTCTGCACAAAGTCCTGCTAATACCAGAAGAGTTAATACCAAAAGAACTCATCCCTATTTGGGGGTGCAACTTCCCCAAAAGAACAGCAAAGTGTATAATTTCAATACAGGAATCACAGTAAAAGTAACCATAATAACAGTAACTAACAATGATGGAGAGCTTATTGGATTCTGCTTTTTTTTTTTTTCTGAATGCATTAAATGCATTAACTCTTTAATCCTTGTAACAACACTGCCGTTATTGTCTCCATTTTATAGATAAGAAAACTGAGATCTAAAACAGTGACGGAAGTTGCCAAGGCACCCAGTTAGCGGTCAGATTCCAACCCATCACTGCCTGACTGAAGAGCTCCCACACAAGCTTGGTAAAGACACAACATTGCCAGCACACCTTGTGCCATTATACTCTGCATCCACCATGCCACAGTTGGCTGAACATTCCTTTCGCAACCTCTTGTTTCTCTCTCTTGGTCCTATTGGGATGCTGAGCCTGGGGGAGAGTAAATGTTGTAGGAACTAGGGGTTTGACTATCCCTTTCCTTACCTAAACTATTTTCTGTCCTTCCTTCTAATGGAGAACTCAACAGTTTTCTAGGAAATTAACTATAGCACCATCTTTATTTTTATTTATTTGTTTGCTTATTTATTTATTTAAATTTTTATTTTTAAAAAATCTCTACACTCAATGTGGGGTTCGAACTCACAACCCTGAGATCAACAGTTGCTCTACTGACTGAGCCATCCAGGTGTCCCTATAGTCTTATGTTTATAACAAAACAAAAACTTGGGGCCAGTCATACTGTCTATCAATCTCCATAGGATTTGGAAGAAAAATAGATGTGGAAAACTTGGTTCTTGGTAAGAACATTTTTAATTTGAGGCAGTACCTGTCCAAAACTAGGGATGGGGGCACTTCTGTGACAACAGTAAGTGACCCTGCTGAACTCACAGCAATAATGGCCATATGGGGAATTTCAGTACGGCCCCTTCTACAACATTTATATCCTGGCATATTGTTTCCAGAATGTGGCTTGTTCTAAAAGAAAGAAAATTAGTTTTGGACTCAGAGAGAGCTAAGTTCATATCTCAGGTTGATCATTTATCAACTGGGTAACATCAGGAAACTTATATAACACCTCTGAGCCTCAGTTTTGTCATCTGTAGAATGGGCCTTTAATTCATCATGGGGGTTATGGGAGAATTATATGAAGGGACATATTATACATACCCAACACTAGCTGGCACAGAATAAAAGCTTTTTGTTGGTTCTCTCCCTTTTTCTATGCTCTCTTGAGTTTATACTAAACATTCAAGTCAAATATGGAGGCACAAAGAAGCTACAAGTAGCAGTCCTGAGGCAGGTAGACTTCCCACACTGGATGTGGAGGCCATCAAGTTAGAGGTCAAGGTCTTACCCACATGCACTGAACACAAAAGGGGATTCTTTCAGTAGGAGCAAGGAGGAAATGTGGGAAAACATAACATTGAAATTAATGTGGACTAGAATCTGAGTCTAAGGATGAGAAAGTGGAAGAACAGATTTTATATCTATCTAACAAGGAAGGACAGTGAAAACCTTAAGGTTTTTAGTTCTCTAGTATAGACAAAATTCTGAATAAGCAGGTTATAAATGAAAAGGCTAAGGTAAGGTAATATGTTACTACAGGTAACTAGACATAGGCACAAAAAGAACTCTCATGCTGGAAATACATGAAATCACTTTGTCTTCCAATTCTTGGCTAAGAAAATACACATGCGCTGCTCCATCATTCAACAAAACTTTATGAAACACCTATTGTGTATAAAGCCCTCTGTCAGGTACTGTACTCGAATCAATATCGATTTATGTTAAAATAAAAGAACATAGAACATAGTCCAATCAGAGACAATCAAAGCACAACTGGGGAGAGATAGAGAATAGTGTGCAAATGGAGAGATACTAGAAATCTTAAATATTCGCTCTGCATTTATAACACTTGGTTGCTTTATCAGTGGCAGTTGCTCCCGGAACAGAAAAGAAACAGGTTCACAGCAATTTCCATTGAGCTCACTTATTTTAAAGCCACATTCTTACTGGCTCCTTCATGCTCCAAGCTGTAGAAATTAAAATGTGTGTTTCTGCTGAAATGGAGGCCTTGTGATTGGTTAAGTTGGTGCTGGCTTGCCTCTGACTTTAGTGAATGTCAAAACCTGTTTCAAGTTCCAGTGGGTTCAGGTCAGCTCATGCTAGAAAAACAGTAGTTCGGAGCTAGGGATCTAAGACTGCTGTAGCCATAAACCAAGGTGCTTCACACAGGGAATTACAACTGGGAACAGATGGTGAGTATTTCACCAAGTAGGGTGCAGGGTCTACCACAATCATTCTCTCCTCTCATCTCTGGCGGTGAAAAGCTGGACAGGACCCTAATGGCTGCCTAATGAGCATGATTAAAACCTGGTAATGACTCATCCTGGGAGAAAATGTTCAACCCTGCAGAATACATTCTGCCTTATTTTCAGTGAACTTCTCGCTGACGGGGACTGGAGATTGACAGATTTCCATCACATGGAGGGGGCGAGGTTTGCTGGAAATGGAAGGTAACTTCAAATCGTCATAGCTTGTGATGCTTTTCTGAGGACAGGAGGGTCTCTACAAGGGATGCACAATGGGGAACCTTTGGTTTTCCCCTTAAGGCTCCAGCCTCTGATCTGGCAAGAGGAGCAGTTGTTGAGGCTAAACAGAAATGCGTTGTTTTCTGCATAGATTTGATTAACACTGTGCTGTCGAGTCTTTACCGTCAGGCCAGATTATATTATAGTCATGACAAATAGTTAATGAATTTACATTGACTAATCCATACAATGCTAAAGATTTTTCTGTCAGGATTAATATCCGAAATGTGCAGGACACTGTCTGATGTATGACCCATGGCTGGTGTTTAATGTCCCATGATCAGAGCTAAGTGACAGACGGGAGCTGGACACTGAGATTCAGCATTGTTTGGAGAATTTTGTAAACAGACAAGGGTGATCTTATTCCTCTCTGGTTAGGCATCTTATATCTTGCTTTCTTTTCCTCTAGGAGCTGAAGCAAGCACCTTTGAGAATCCCCTTAGTACCCATGACACCTCTAGAAATGGCAGTAGAGTTTTCTTGCTTTTGTCCGGTTTTGACATTAGGTACCTGCCATCTCCTCCACACCAAGCATAGCACACTCCAGACTACTCATTTCCCCCCCAAATCCTGACTCTACTTTAACCATGACCTTACCAGCCCCTCTACTCTACCTCAGTTCTAACTCCTGTGTCTTTCCATTAATAGGAGGCCTGTTGATGGCCATCATTTAATGCTGATGGAAGGCCCCTGTTCTACCCATCCGAATGGCAAATATAGTGGACATCAGAATCAACTGGAGAACATGTCAAGCACTGAAATTCACCACCCTACCCATTCGGTCTGCACTGAGTCCCCTGAATCTGTTTTTTATCAAGTAGCACAAATGACTCTTTGTGTTTGATAAAAAGGGTGTTCATGGTCCACAACTCATGCCCCTTATCGGGTCATCTCCAGCAGGTCTCTGTCCCTTGGCAGCAGTGTCTGCACTAACAAATTTATTGACAGGGTGTTGTGGTCTGATACAACGATTGTGGGATCAACTCTCTGACAGTAGATTCTCCCAACACCATAAAAATGCTGGTTTTTCCCATAGCTTGATCTAGACCTATAAAAATCAGAACCTTTGGCCTCCACTGGCTCTCTTTACTCTCAAATTCTGGTGATTAGAGGTGATAAAAGTGCATTGTACTGGCTAGATGAGAGCTGTATCTGGAGAGAATATCTAGAAGAGATGCCAGTGGGATATTGGTAGGGGAGACAGGGAGTGAGGTAATTGTCCTAGTGGCTGCAGCCTCCTTGTAGTCCTTTGTAATTCAGTGAGCTTGGGGCGCCTGGGTGGCTCAGTCGGTTGGGCGTCCGACTTTGGCTCGGGTTATGATCTCACGGTCTGTGAGTTCGAGCCCTGCGTCACGGTCTGTGAGTTCAAGCTCTGTGCTGACAGCTCAGAGCCTGGAGCCTGTTTCAGATTCTGTGTCTCCCTCTCTCTCCACCTCTCCCCCGTTCATGCTCTGTCTCTCTCTGTCTCAAAAATAAATAAACGTTAAAAAAAACTAAGGTAGATTGTTTTCAATCTAGTTGGACTAATAAAGTGTCTTTTTTTTATTTAAAAAAAAATTTTTTTTTTTTTAACTGCAGCATCCCACCTGTCTTCTGAGCCAAAGTCGGACACTTAACTGACTGAGCCACCCAGGCGCCCCTAAAGTGTTTTTTTTAATTAAAAAAAATTCAGTGAGCTGTACGTCCAAGGATTACATGAAACTTAGACAAATCCAGGAAGTTTGGTTTTTACTCTATACAAATGGAAGTTGGGGTAAGAAGTGAGAGAAATAGCACTAAGAGAAGGGATCATGACAGGCAGCTTGAATATGGCCTATCAAAAGTCCTGTTTCTGTGATGTGTTAGAAGGGGTGTTAACCCGTACTGTGGGCCTGATCGGTGTTGGTGCTTTATAAGCATCACTGAGTGCTCTTTATAACAACCCTGTGTGTTGAGTAAAATCATCACCATTTCTCAGTTGATGAAATTCAGGTCCAGAGTATCTGGTAGCCAGCTCCAGATGACATATGCCACACTGGCAGAATGAGGATTTGAACTCAGGTCAGCCTGACTATCCCACTGTAGAATACTGTGTTTTGAGGATATTGAATATGTTAAAATTGATCCAAAGTTGTGGAAGCTTTCTGTATGAATGTCAGTGTCACCACCCTTAACTCTTGCCTGTGTGTCTTCCCTGCCAGGGGACGATATAGCATTTATCATGCCTTAGTTGGTTCTTTATGAGTGACTAACACAAGACTATTGAGATGTATCAGATAAGCAATATGTTGTCATGATATTAAATGATTATCAAAGACCAAGGTCTTAAGTATACAAAAGTTTTCTTCCAGGTAAATATCAGCATGGTAACTACATGATCATGTGTATATTTATTCTTAGAGTCTCTGAAGGTTGGGTGGGATATGTGCTGTCTGTTTCCCTCTCACATGATACTGTTTGCATCTCAGTTCAAACACCTCCTCCTTCATGAAAACTTCATGATTTTTAGAATTGAATTTGCACCCATTCTTCTGTGTTGCCCGTTGGCCTTTGTGTGTTCATCATCACGTTCTGCTGGTGCAATTGTTTGGGTCCATGTCCATGGTCTTTTTCTGGACTGTACATGCCTAAAGGAAAAGAACTTTTACTCATGTTTGTTAAAAGCCAGTGTGAAATAAACGATGAGTGAATTCACAAATGGGAATAAACCATATTGCTAAGTCAATTCTTTGCCCAAGGCCTCATGTTTAATATGGGCCACAAAACCCCAGTCTTCCAGATTCTAAGAACTCAAATAGTCACAAATATGCCTTGCAAGGTGTTGGCTGAGAGCCCAGTGTTGGCAGAAATGCCAATGAGTAAGTCAGCATCTCGGCCCTGGGGCAGCCTAAGTCTCACCCGGCCCAGACCCAAAAGGGCAGATCTGAAGAGCTGGGAAGCTGAATTCTTCTCATTTCTCCCCACCACAAGAGGCCCATTACTGTTCGGTGAAACTAGTCAGCAGGTACTTTCTTTCTTATTTCACGCCAAATCAGTGACCCCATGCTTGCTCTTCCTCTGAAGGGGTCTGGCCCCCTGCAGCATCCTACCCTGTCTTCTGGAACTACTTCCATCTGTCGTAGTGGCACTTTCCACTTTCCAGGGGCTGAGTCATGGCCTGGAAAAGCATTCAGGTTCATGTCAGAGGCTCATCTCAGCTTGCGAATCCCAGCCGGGGGCTAGAGCACCATTGGACTTCCAGGAAGGCTCATAAAGGGGCCAATTGTAACATTCACACTCCTTTGGAAGTCATTCCTGTGTCCCAATGGGATTTGGCTGAGAGGACGGTTGGCCAGGAACAAGGATGCAGTTACATTTCCAAAATCCAGCCCCTATGATCAGGACACTGCAGAGAAGTTGGTAGGAGACCTCCCTTAAAAGCCTCTCCATGGTAACTTGCTTAAGCTCCTTGGCACTCGTGGTACAGTCACCCTTTAATGTCATTTTATTTGGATGCTTCGTGACATTTGTTTGCATGCTTGGGGCAGTTTCTCCCTTGTTTAAAAACTCCTTTTGGAAAGCGAGTTTTAGATTCTTTTTAGAGGGAAGAAATTTTTGTTCTCCTTCAAGTGGAGGTGTTGAAAGGTCTTGTCTGTCCAGTGAGTACCTTCTACAAGAAAAGACAAGCATACCAAAACATGATTTTTCTTCAGGCATGGAGAGGTTGGGGAGAATGTTAGTTCTGGGTCTAACTTTGGAGTCAGCCTTTCAATATTTACTTATTTGACTTGAAGTTATTATACATATACCCTCACGTTTGGCATTGCATTAGGTACCGACCAATTTACTAGAAAGGAAAATGAGGTTCCTTTTCTTGGAGAGACTCCAGACAAGTTACAGAAGCAAAATTTTGACCCTAGAAATAGCAGGAGCATAACTGCCAAAAAATGAGGGCTACTCTATGCATGGGTTCTTTATATAGAATCCAGGAATTCCAGGGTCCATGAACAGGATTCTGTAGGTATAGTTCATGCATGTGCATGTGTATGTGTCAGATATTTTCTTATAAATATATATATTTTGAGGAGAAGAGTCCTTAGTTTGCCGAGATCCTCAAAGAGTCTCCAAAATAAACTCCACTGTGTTAGAAGTAACTACCCTCTTGTAACTGGGACTCCATTCCCAATTCTGGCTCTTCAGGCTAACACATGCCAAAGTGAACACATTCATCTTGTCTTTCTTCTTATTGTTCATCCACCACGTTAGATTCTGACCAGGAAGCGGTATGTACCAGATTGTACTTGCTACAATCTTACCGGTCTGTATTTAAAAGGCATATATTTAAAGGTGGAAAGACAAACTCTTTCTCTCTCTCTTCATGGATAGGATTTGGTTAATAAGCATTTGTCTGTCCAACCAAACTACACACTCAAAATCTTTTCATTCCTTGGTTAGATTAGGAAAATATTTTATTTCAAATGAGATAATATATGATGCACTACTTGTGCAACTGTGATGGCATTCAGTCATAGGTAGCCATTACTGTGTCTTAACTGGGTCCTCTCCCAGAGAGAACATAAGTTCCCAGAAGAAGGGAAAGAGCTATGTCTTAAAATGTTCTAGCCTCCCAGAGTTCTGGATTGGAAAGAGCCAACCTTTCCATCTACTCTTCACGACTTCATGGTCTCCCAGCCTCCACTGGGCCATCTCTGGTGACAGGGCACACAGTAGGCTTCCATGCTGGTCCAGGAGGCTGTAGCACATAACCACAGTATTAGTGGCACGTGGTGGAATTATGTAATACGTGGGCCCGACAGGACTATTAGAAAGTCCTTCTTTACACCACTTTGCTGTGCCCTTGTATGCTGAACCCGGGTTCTGTCATCTAGGACCATTTAGGTCAGGTTGGATCTGTTTATGAGGGGCTTTCTTCCAGCAGTAAAAGCTTCAGTTTGGAGTCTGGCACCAAGGAGAACTGAGTGAGCAAATGAGTAAGAAAATGAAGGGGTTTCTAGTTGATCCTGTGCTAGAAATAGAGAGACCATGAAGAATGACCATAATCAGAATGACCCAGACCCAGACCTTGTCAGGTAAGCTCATGGCTGCTGCGAAATCACTCTCAGTTCACTTCTTTTTACCTCTGGTCTCTAGTGACTAGTTCTATGGCTGGTTGATTGGTGGTTAGAGTACAGCACCAATAAAACCAAGGTTGCAGATGAAATCCCTCTTCAGATGTACCTGTTGTCATTTTGGTTACAGGCTATGCTCCTTTCTACTACCAGACAGATTTCCCCCTCTTTAATACAGAGGCACACACTTACGACTTTCAAAATTTTCTAAAAAAAGAATATAGTGTTGCTGAAAATAGAGGCTGACGACCTACAATTTTAAGGAAAACCTAAATCCCTTTTAGGAATCCTAAAGGAATCCCTTTAAATCTTAAATCAGAAATCCCTTTTCTGATCTGATCCCCCAGGTCCATCTATAATGTCTTTGACCTGTATTTACCCAGCCTGATGGTAACAATAGCTACTCTTACTGCTGTTAGGATTATGATATACTGAACTTTTACGGTGTGTGCATTCTCACTTAACCTTCACCACAACATTGTGAGGTTGGCACAGCCAATGTACACATTTTAATTTTTTAAATTTTTTACATTTATTTATTTTTGAGAGAGAGAGAGAGAGAGAGAGCGAGAGACCACGAGTGGGGGAAGGGCAGAGAGACACAGAATCTGAAACAGGCTCCAGGGTCTGAGCTGTCAGCACAGAGCCTGACACGGGGCTTGAACCCACAAACCATGAGATCATGAGCTGAGCTGAAGTCGGATGCTCAACTGACTGAGCCACCCAGGCGCCCCATATTTTATACTTAAAGAAACTGTAGCTGAGAAAGGTTAGTAAAATTTCTGGGGTCCCATGGCTTTTAAGTGGCAGTGGACAATTTTTAACTCAAGTCTGCCTGACTGCAGATAATCCAGCTCTTAGTCACTGTTCTCATTTCTCATACAAATGTATTGTCTCATTTATTCATTCCTCCATCCAACAAACATATGTTGGGATTTCTGTTCCAAGTACTGGGCTGCATGTTTCCATATTCCCAGGGCTCCCGGATCTGCTGCTGGGTCATGCATGAACCTGTTCTATTTCCTTCAGATATCTGGAGACAACAAGGATGAATCCGCTAAGTTTGTTCTTCAATCAAAATGTCCCCGGTTCCTTCAAGCCCTTCATTTAGGATGGTTTCCATTGCTTTTCCCTTATGGGGTCCCGTCTACTGCATCTTCTCAGCAGCCAGCAGACCAATGAAAAACCTGCTGTGATGCCTGTAGGACAGGACCAACCTCCTTAAGAAAGCACTCTAATGACAGAAACCACTGGTACACAATGTCCCAGAAATTTCCTAGTTTTGGAAACAAATAGAAATAGGTAACACTGACTGAGAATTTACTACATGCCAGCTACTGTTTAGAGTGCTGCATGGAAGTTAACTCATTTCATTTCATACCAACCCTATGTGGTACATACAATTATTGCCCCCAGTTTACAGATAAGGAAAGTGAGTTTCTGAGAGGTGGTGGAACTTGCCCAAAGTCATCCAGATGACAGACTGCCAACAGTCTTATTCCAGAGGCCACACTTTACCTCTAAGAGTGTTTGTATTAGCTCAGGAAGGGAGGAAGGGTAACTCTGAGGACTGTTCTCCAGCAGCCAAGGCCAATCCCATCTAGCCACAGTCCCTTCTTGGGAGCTTCCCTTTCCTTCCTAGGTCCACAGAGCAGGCTGCCTGGGCTCAGGACAGACACTCCTCAGCTCAGCAATCCTTAGCCCTGACTCTTAGTGATTCATACATGAAACTTCCATAAAGCCCATCTCTGTGCCCCAAACCCACATCTTTCCTCTGCTTCTTAAGGCACAGTGCACCTTAACTGAAAGGAGGAAAAATGCAAAAATACTTCTCCTTCAGCAACCCAGAGACACAACTTATCAACACTTATCAATTATTAAGCTCTTAAATATATATATATATATATATTCCTTAAAATAGCAGATATTTAAAAAAATTAAACCATACTATTTTTTTTGCTATTCGCCACAAGTTCTTCTTATAAACCATTAGTTAACATTTACTAGTCCAGTCATTCTTTATAGGAAAATGATTTTTGAGCCTATTATATATGAGCAGAATTTTCTCCCCAAAGACAAAAAAACTACGCAAACTTAACGGCTCCTTTATTCGTAATTTGAAGATGATTCTTTTTTTCTGAACATGTATAATTTATGTTTGTGCATTAATTCTGTAATTAATGGTTATAAAATACATCAAATATGTAAAGTGCTGCATAAGTGCTTAATTAAAATAAAAACAAAAAAGTGATGATAATTAATTGTTCATCCCAAAGGCAAGACGGTATTATAGTTCACAGTGACTATCAATTAATATTCCTATTGTTAATAATAAGCTCAACTTTTTATGTAAAATAGAACATGTTAAAATTTTCTGATTAAACACTGAGTCAAAAAAAGAAAAAAGTTCCTAAAAAATATTTTCATCATATAAAGCCTCTGTGGGAAAACAGCTTTCAAATTTTGCATTTCAAATCCTTCGTTGAATTCTGCTTCATTATAAATTTTTTGACTCAGAATTATACTATTATAATACCACAATTTTCGAGTTCCTTATCTTCCCCAAGGAATTCTGAAAATATAGCAAAACCCACGGAGGGTGATCTTAGTTATAAATACAGGCTCATTAGTGTTTAAATAGCTAATATGCAATAAAATGCCTACTGCATGGAAGGAACTGTTCCAAGTGCTTTAGAAGTATTCTTTTTGTTCATTTGACAAATCTAAGGACCAACTATGTGCTGGACATGGAGGTATGTTCTAGAAATACAACAAGGAATAAAAGCAAGTTCAGATTCAACCCTCCATCATGCTCACGATCCAGAGAAGGATGCAGACATAAAATAAGAACGCAAACGTGATGAGTACTATAAGGAGCAAGCCTTCCTACCTTGAGTTCTGGCTTTGTAGATAAGGCAGTTTCGATGTAAGATGGCAAACAACTGAATGTTGTCAACTTAGTCTTTCCTACTTTGCTTTTCTAAATCAGTTTGTTGAGGCTCCCTGCTTTTTAAAATGACATGTTCATAAATAATCCATCTATTTTGACTTAATTAACCAAGAAAAGATGAATAAATCAAATGGATGTTATTCTACTTACTTTACTCAGAAGGTCAAATCTCTGAAAATAGACCAATGAATGTGCATTTACGGGGAGATATTCATTCACCAGGGATCCTCACAAGTTCACTGGAATAGCTCAAGCTTCTTTTGTCAACTCCACACAGCAGCATTATTGGCAGGTGGGTAGAGCCTGCCCACGTTTTCCTTGACTGGTGGGTGTTTGGTGGGGGGGGGGGGAACTTCTGCCTATAGGAATCATGTTTCTTAAAAACCAGCTCTGCCACCTAGTCTGCAGGCTCAACTGCCTCTCACAGCTTATGTCCTATCCTGAAGAAGGAGGCCATTAAAAAGAGACAAATAATCTTATTTTGAAAAGTGAAATACAACTTCCTGTCACTATGCTAATGAAGCAATGAACTTGGAATTCATAAAGTATTTAATGACAATATTGCCAAGATAGGATTTCAGCGTGGTGCATTCTAGAATCACCACCCACACAGAGCTCTTTCTTCTGTATACACTTGGGCACTGGATCTTATACTTGTTGATCTCAAGCCTTTTAATCCTATGATAAAAAATCTCTGCTCTTGATGAATTAACAAATCTCCTACTCGGAGGACCCTCTTGGATTCACTAGTGGGCAGGTGTCCTTCTCTCCCTCTATGTATAGATATATACTGCCACCCCTTAGTCAGCCATCTAGACCTTCTCAGCTAGGAATTTTTAATTTGGAGTCATGGATAAGCCTCAAAGAATTAATAACCCCAGAGACATAAATACATTTTACATATCATGGATTTATCTTGGGAGAGGTTGCATTCTGTTTTATTTGAGTCTCAACATGTCTATTGGTTTTTTAAAAAAAAATGTTTGAAAAGCATTGCTTTTCCTAGGTTCCCATGGTAGATTCCAATAATGATTCAAATTCTTCACCTTTTCCTCTATGCACATTTTGATCATGTGGTTTTGGAGTTCTGGATGCCAAAGAAGTGAAGTCAATGCCCCTACTCCTTAAACATGGGCTCAGCTCTGTGACTTACTTATATTAATGTAATGAAGAGATTTTGTAAGTTACAAGTTTATGCCTTAAGAGACCTTGTGTGATTCAGTATATTCTCTTTAGCTTCTGACATCACCATTGGAAAGACATTCTTGGGCCAGCCTGCTGATCCCAAGAAGTGGATAAGGAATCTTGAATTGCCCCAACCAAGGTGTTTCAACTAAACTCAGCTCAGAACAAAGCCCTTCTGACAACCTTGACACACATGAGTAAGGCCAGTTGAAATGAAGCAAACCTAGTCTTCAGGAAAAACCAGCTGACCCGCAGATAGGCAACCTATAATAATAAATAATTGTTTTAAGTCACTGAATTTGGGATTCTTTGTTACACAGCGATAGCTAACTGATCCAACTCCCAATACTTTGGGAGAGATTCCTGGCCTGCTCTAAAATCTCTGGAAAAATCCTTGGGATCTTATACTTACCAATGCAGATATAGCTTCAAGTCCAATCTTTGATAACTTTTTTCTTTATCTGTCCCCTGCACACAAATCTTGGGAAAAACTCCATAAATCCTTCTTCCAGAATTGCTTTGTAAGTGTCTTATGGTGAGCTCACCTAACCCACTTTGCTCCATGTTCAAAGATTACTAATTCATAAAATACTGTAGGCAGGGTTCATCATGGAAAGGAAAGTCTTCTATTAACTCAGGTTAATATCAGGAGAGGACATTAGCAGAATCAAAGCGAGATAATAATAGAATATAAATGCTCTTGAACTGTTAAGGCCAAAAAGAGGGGCAGGCACACTGGCAATGGTTAATGGGACAGTAAATGCTTTGATATCTACCTGTTCTCTGTTCTAAGTCTCTTTAGGATCTTTCATCATATTAAAAGCAAACTCTCTCTGGAAACATGGTCCTTTGGACACAATTCATCATGTAATTCTTTTACCTATGGGCTCAGTTTTCTCTCGCCTTCTATAGCAGAAATACCTGAGGGAGGAGGGTCAGACCAATCCCCTAATAGTCCACTGGTCTTCTGGCATAGCTTATAGACTATATTTCAACCTCAGCTATGATTTCAGTGCATCCAAAACACCCCCAGTAATGACATCTCCCCCCACCCTGTACTCTCTCACATTGTAGCTATGTGACCTTGAACAAGTCCCATCATTTTTCTGAGCCTTGGTTTTCACATTTGCAGACCTTGGGGACTGAATCACTTGATGGTCTTTATGGCTTGTGATCAGACAATTCTCTGATTATCTTATCTACTCAACCAGATTCACAGAAATGTCAATTCTTAAATTTGGAAGAAACTTCCAAAATTATCCAACTCCAACACTTTAATTTATGAAAGAGAAAACAGAGCCCCAGACCAAGTGAGTTGCCTGGGCCCACCCAGTAAGTTAACAGCAGAGCTGAGATGAGAACTGGGGCCTCTTTCCTTTTCAACATTGTCTCTCATTTAACTTCCTTGAGAATGGGGCTAATTTCAAATTCATCTTTTTCATTTTCAGCCACACAGTCCAAGAATTGCAACCAACACTCAATAAATCTCAATAAATATTTGTTGACTTGAACTGGGAATGAGTAAGCATTGGTTACTCGGCCAAGAACCAAAATTCTGAGTCTGTTCAGCCAAGAGAACATGACTGCCACATTCCCTGGAGCTCTTCTTCTCTCATGTGGGGTAGAAGTATGATTGTGTGTAACTAGTTTCTTAAGTTACATTTTGATCAAAGAGACAAAACAGCTCCTTATCCAGCATTAGGTTGACATCACTGGGTCTTCAAACACTAGTGCTGCTCACCATGAAGGTGTGGTGGCAATTTACACACAATTTCTCACTCACAGTTTATATTTTGAGACAAGATTGGTTTTGGGCAAGGACATGATGGATTGGATTTGGCAGACAGCCACTAAAAGTGCTTATTGTTTTAGAGTGAACTAATGTTCCTCTGAATAGAAAACAATTTATACACACAAGGAAAGTAAAGCAAATGAAGTACTGACGACAAGCAAGCTTGTATTATTTGTCATAGTCCCAGATATTCTCCTCTCCCATTTTTGAAAAGGTACAAGACTGACTATGTCCCCTCCTGGGTGGCATTGCCATTGAAATGAGGAGATATAAAACCACACATTATCCCAGCCTGTTCTCTTGGGAAACCACATTAATAAGCTCAGTTTACCCTCAAATCAGGCACTTAAAACATTCCAAGGGCACTAGTTCTGTATGTTAATGAAGGTCTCCCAGAAAGAATGTCCTGTCCCAAAACATGTATAGGAAATCCTTGGTTAAAGGATTTTATTTATTTTCTCTTTAAAAATTATGTGAAAAAGTGTGATATTTAATACATCAAAGAATATATGGCACATATAAGTAATGAAACTCAGTGGTGAAATAAATAGACATGCATTCCCCCAATCAACTTAAAAACAAAAACATTGCCAATATCTTTGAATCTACTTGTGAATTCTTCCCTGCTTCCCTCAATTGTCCCCCCACATATGTATATACATGAAAATATATACCTGTATATATGTATATATGTGTGTACTAAACATTTACCTTTGTTTTGGTAATTTTGTAAAAATCAAATCATACTATACATAATTTTGAGTGACGTATTTTTCATTCATCATTATATGTCTAAGATTCATCCATGTTGTTGTACACATGTGTAGATCATGGGATGTCAATGGTGGAATGAATAGACTTATAAATGACTCTTAGGATAAATATGCAAGGAATTGTCTAGTATACACATGTAGGACTAGAACCAAGTCACAAGAAATGTACATGTTTAACTTGACAAGAGCCAGTTGTTTTCCAAAGTGATTATACTGATGCAATCTCTCCCAGCAGTGTGTAAGAATAGTACTGCCTTTATATGTAGGCAAGAAGTCTCTGCCTGGTCTTGATTCACAGGGGATTGTGCTTTGGACTGCCTTTCTGAAAAATTTCCAAGTTCTCCTACAGTGCCTAAGACTGGTTTGGAGGAAGACTGCAGTCTGGGTAGGTAGGGCATTCCAAGTTTTAGTTCACCTCTTAGGGTGTTCTCTGCCCTCTAACCCCCCTCACCCTAACACAGCTGCCTCACATATACATAAGAAGTTCCCAGACTCAGATCTATGGGGCTGTCCTGGGACCCCAAGGTGGGGTCTCTATTTCAAGCGTTGGCCTGGTCAGCACACTGCTTCTGCTGGCTGAGGCAGTATTTCTTTCTCAGGATTGTATGAGGTTAAGCTCCCAGAATAGTGGTGCTAGCTGATATTGGTTGATCTAATTGTTTACATGGGCAAAGTCCCTGAAAAATGGATTTACTTAGAAGCCCACATACTTTGGGAGTGGTCATGTATAAATGTTCCCAGTATTCCACAATCCCATCACCACTTAGTACCGTCAAACTTCTCAATTTATGCAACCTAGCACATATGAAATGGTATCTCATTTTGGTGGTAATTTGCATATCTCTGATTACTAGATAATTTGATCTTTGTTTCATATTTTTATTTTCCATTATAATAACTTTCCTGTGAAATGCTTTTTTAAGTCATTTAACCATTTTTAAAAATTGTGGTAAAATACACACAACATAATATTTGCTATTTTAAAGAACACAGTTCAGTAGTGTCAAGTATATGCATATACTTGGTTGTACAACAAATATCCCGAAATTTTTCAACTTGCAAAACTAAATTCTATACCCATTAAACAGTATGTCGCCATTTCCCCCTTCCTATAGCTCCTGGAAGCTACCATTTTACTATCTGTTAATATGAATTCGACTACTCTATATTTCTCATATAAATGGAACAATACAGTATTTGTCTTCTTGACTAACTTATTTTGGTTACCATACTGACTTCCAGGTTCACCCATACTGTGGCATGTGGCAGAACTTCCTTCCTTTTATTTATTTTTTCAATATATGAAATTTATTGTCAAATTGGTTTCCATAGAACTTCCTTCCTTTTAAAGGCTGAATAATATTCCATTTTATGTGTATATCACATTTTGTTTATCCATTCATCTATCAAGACATTTTGTAGCTTCCACACTTTGATGATTGCAAATAATGCTGTTAGAAAATACATATACAAATATCTTTTCAATTTGCTTTGATTTACTTTTTGGATATATATCCAGAAGTGGGAGTGCTGAATCATACGGTAATTCTATTTTTAATATTTTTGAGGAGCCACCATATTATTTCCCATAGAGGCTGCAACATATTACATTTCCACCAAAAATCCATGAAAGTTCCCTAATTTATCCAAATCTTTGGCAATTTACTCACTTGTTTAGGAATAGTCACCTTAATAGATGTGAAGTGATATCTCATTGTGGTTTGATTTGAATTACCTTGTTAGTGATGTTGAGTATCTTTTTTTTTAATTTAATTTAATTTTTTATTCTTTAAAATTTACATCCAAATTAGTTAGGATATAGTGAAACAATGACTTCAGGAGTAGATTCCTTAATGCCCCTTAGCCATTTAGCCCATCCCCCCTCCCACAACCCCTCCAGTAACCCTCAGTTTGTTCTCCATATTTATGAGTCTCTTCTGTCTTGTCCCCCTCCCTGTTTTTATATTTTTGTTTCCCTTCCCTTATGTTCATCTGTTTTGTCTCTTAAAGTCCTCCTATGAGTGAAGTCACATGATTTTTGTCTTTCTCTGACTAATTTCACTTAGCATAATACCCTCCAGTTCCATTCACGTAGTTGCAAATGGAAAGATTTCATTCTTTTTGATTGCCGAGTAAGTAATACTCCATTGTATATATATACCACATCTTCTTTATCCATTCATCCATCTATGGACATTTGGGCTCTTTCCATACTTTGCCTATTGTTGATAGTGCTGCTATAAGCATAGGGGTGCATGTGTCTCTTCAAAACAGCACACCTGTATCCTATGGATAAATGCCTAGTAGTGCAATTGCTGGGCCATAGGGTAGTTCTATTTTTAGTTTATTGAGGAACCTCCATACTGTTTTCCAGAGTGGCTGTACCAGCTTGCATTCCCACCAACAACGCAAAAGAGATCCTCTTTCTCTGCATCCTCGCCAACATCTGTTGTTGCCCGAGTTGCTAATGTTAGCCATTCTGACGGGTGTAAGGTGGTATCTCATGGTGGTTTTGATTTGTATTTCCCTGATGATGAGTGACGTTGAGCATTTTTCATGTGTCAGTTGGCCATCTGGATGTCCTCTTTGGAGAAGTGTCTATTCATGTCTTTTGCCCATTTCTTCACTGGATTATTTGTTTTCTGGGGGTTGACTTTGAAAAGTTCTTTATAGATTTTGGATACTAACCCTTTACCTGATATGTCATTTGCAAATATCTTCTCCCATTCTGTTGGTTGCCTTTTAGTTTTGCTGATTGTTTGCCTCACTGTGCAGAAGATTTTTATTTTGATGAGGTCCCAGTAGTTCATTTTTGCTTTTGTTTCCCTTGCCTCCAGAGACATATTGAGTAAGAAGTTGCTGTCACCAAGATCAAAGAGGTTTTTGCCTGCTTTCTTCTCGAGGATTTTGATGGCTTCCTGTCTTACATTGAGGTCTTTCAGCCATTTTGAGTTTATTTTTCTGTATGGTGTAAGAAAGTGGTCCAGGTTCATTCTTCTGCATGTCTCTGTCCAGTTTTCCCAGCACCACTTGCTGAAGAGACTGTCTTTATTCCATTGGATATTCTTTGCTACTTTGTCAAAGATTAGTTGGCCATATGTTTGTGGGTCCATTTCTGGGTTCTCTATTCTGTTCCATTGATCTGAGTGTCTGTTCTTGGGCCATTACCTTACTGTCTTGATGATTACAGCTTTGTAGTATAGCTTGAAGTCTGGGATTGTGATGCCTCCTGCTTTGGTTTTCTTTTTCAAGATGCTTTGGCTATTTGGGGTCTTTTCTGGTGCCATACAAATTTTAGGATTATTTGTTCTAGCTCTGTGAAGAATGCTGGTGTTATTTTGATAGGCATTGCATTGAATATGTAGATTGCTTTGGGTAGTATCGACATTTTAACAATATTTGTTCTTCCTATCCAGGAGCATGGAATCTTTTTCCATTTTTTTGTGTCTTCCTCATTTCTCTCATAAGTTTTCTATAGTTTTCAGTGTATAGATTTTTCACCTCTTTGGTTAGATTTATTCCAAGATATTTTATGGTTTTTTGTGCAACTGTAAATGGGATCGATTCCTTGATTTCTCTTTCTGTTGCTTCATTGTTGGTGTATAGGAACGCAACAGATTTATGTGCATTGATTTTATTCAGCAACTTTGCTGAATTCATGAATCAGTTCTAGCAGTTTTTTGGTGGAATCTTTAGGGTTTTCCATATAGAGTATCATGTCATCTGCGAAGAGTGAAAGTTTGACCTCCTGCTGGCCGATTTGGATGCCTCTTATTTCTTTGTGTTGTCTGATTGCAGAGGCTAAGACTTCCAATACTATGTTGAATAACAGTGGTGAGAGTGGGCATCCCTGTCTTGTTGCTGACCTTAAAGGGAAAGCTTCAGTTTTTCCCCATTGAGGATGATATTAGCATTGGGTCATTCACATATGGGTTTTATGTTCTCTAGGTATGATCCTTCTATCCCTACTTTCTTGAGGGTTTTTATGAAGAAAGGATGCTGTATTTTGTCACATGCTTTCTCTGCATCTATTGAGAGGATCATATGGTTCTTGTCCTTTCTTTTATTGATGTGATGAATCATGCTAATTGTTTTGCAGATATTGAATGAGCCCTGCATCTCAGGTATAAATGGCACTTGGTCCTGGTGAATAATTTTTTTAATGTATTGTTGGATCCGGTTGGCTAATATCTTGTTGAGGATTTTTGCATCCATGTTCATCAGGGAAATTGATCTATAGTTCTCTTTTTTAGTGGGGTTTCTGTCTGGTTTTGGAATCAATGCTGGCTTCATAGAAAGAGTTTGGAAGTTTTCCTTCCATTTCTGTTTTTTGGAATAGTTTCAAGAGAATAGGTGTTAACTCTTCCTTAAATGTTTGGTAGAATTCCCCTGGAAAGCCATCTGGCCCTGGACTCTTGTTTTTTTGGCAGATTTTTGATTACTAATTCAATGTCCTTACTGGTTATAGGTCTGTTCAAATTTCCTATATCTTCCCTGTTTCAGTTTTGGTAGTGTATATGTTTCTAGGAATTTGTCCATTTCTTCCAGATTGCCCATTTTATTGGCATAGAATTTTTTATTTCTGTTGTGTTGGTTGTGATCTCTCCTCTTTCATTCTTGATTTTATTTATTTGGGTTCTTTCCTTTTTCTTTTTGATCAAAGTGGCTAGTGGCTTATCAACTTTGGTAATTCTTTCAAAGAACCAGCTTCTGGTTTCATTGACCTGCTCTACTGTTTTTTTTTGTGTGTGTGTGTTTTGTGTGTGTGTGTGTGTGTGTGTGTGTGTGTGTGTGGTTTCGATAGCATTAATTTCTGCTCTAATCTTTATTATTTCCTGTCTTCTGCTGTTTTGGGGTTTTATTTGCTGTTCCTTTTCCAGCTCTTTAAGGCATAAGGTTAGGTTGTGTATCTGAGCTCTTTTTTCCTTCTTTAGGAAGGCCTGGATTGCTATATACTTTCGTCTTATGACCATCTTTGCTTCATCCCAGATGTTTTGTGTTGTGGTGTTATCATTTTCATTGACTTCCATATACTTTTTAATTTCCTCTTTAACTTCTTGGTTAGCCCATTCATTCTTTAGTAGGATGTTCTTCAGTCTCCAAGTATTTGTTACCTTTCCAAATTTTTTCTTGTGGTTGATTTCGAGTTTCATAGCATGGTCTGCAAATATGCAGGGTATGATCTCGATCTTTTTGTACCTACTGAGGGCTGATTTGTGTCCCTCTATGTGGTCTATGCTGGAGAATGTTCCATGTGCACTGGAGAAGAATGTATATTCTATTGCTTTAGGATGAAATGTTCTGAATATATCTGTTAAGTCCATCTGGTCCAATGTGTCATTCAAAGCATTGTTTCCTTGTTGATTTTTTGATTAGATGATCTGTCCATTGCTGTGAGTGGGGAGTTGAAGTCGCCTACTATTATGCTATTACTATCGATGAGTTTCTTTATGTTTGTGATTAATTGATTTATATATTTGGGTGCTTTCACAATTGGTGCATAAATGTTACAATTGTTAGGTCTTCTTGGTGGATAGGCCCCTTGATTATGATATAAAGCCCTTCTGCATCTCTTGATACAGTTTTTATTTTAAAGTCTAGATTGTCGGATATAAGTATGGCTACTCCAGCTTTCTTTTGTTGACCATTAGCATGATAGATGGTTCTCCATCCCTTTAGTTTCAATCTGAAGGTGACTTTAGGTCTAAAATGGGTCTCTTGTAAACAGCATATAGATGGATCTAGTTTTTTTATCCATTCTATTACCCTATGTCTTTTGATTGGAGCATTGAGTCCACTGACATTTAGAGTGAGTACTGAAAGATATGAATTTATTGCCATTATGATGCTTGTAGAGTTGGAGTTTCCAGTGGTGTTCTCTGGTCCTTTCTAATCTTTGTTGCTTTTGGTCTTCATTTATATGTTTTTTTTATATTTTCATCTTTTCTCCCCTCAGAGAGTCCCCCTTAAAATTTCTTGCAGGGCTGGTTTAGTGGTCACAAACTCCTTTAATTTTTCTTTGTCTGGGAAACTTTTAATCTCTCCTTCTATTTTGAATGACAGCCTTGCTGGATAAAGAATTCTTGGCTGCATATTTTTCTGATTCAGCACATTGAATATATCCCGCCACTCCTTTCTGGCCTGCCAGGTTTGTGTGGATAGGTCTGTTGCAAACCTGATATGTCTTCCCTTGTATGTTAGGGACTGTTTTCCCTTGCTGCTTTCATGATTGTCTCATTCCCAGACTATTTTGTGAATTTGACTATGATATGCCTTTTTGATGGTTGGTTTTTGTTGACTCTAATGGGAATCCTCTGTGCTTCCTGGATGTTGATGTATCTTTCTCCAGGTTAGGAAAGTTTTCCGCTATGATTTACTCACATAACCCTTCTACCCCTATTTCTCTCTCTTCCTCTTCTGGGACCCCTATGATTCTGATGTTGTTGCTTTTTAATGAGTCACTGATTTCTCTAATTCTTAAATCGTGGTCTTTTGCCTTAATCTCCCTCTTTTTTTTTTGCTTTACCATTCTCTATAAGTTTGTCTTCTATATCGCTGATTCTCTGTTCTGCCTCGTCCATCCTTGCCGCCGCTGCATCCATCTGTGATTGCAGCTCTGTTATAGCATTTTTAATTTCATTCTGGCTATTTTTTACTTCTTTTATCTCTGCAGAAAGGGATTCTAATCTATTTTCTACTCCAGCTAGTATTCTTATTATCATGATTCTAAATTCTGTTTCAGACATCTTGCTTGTATCTGTGTTGGTTAAATCCCTGGCTGTCGTTTCTTTGTGCTCTTTCTTTTGTGGTGAATTCCTTCATTTCATCATTTTAGGGAGAAAAGGAATTAATGAGGTAGAAAAATTGAAATGAAAAAAAAATTTTAAAAATATTAAAATTAAAGATTAAAAACACACACACCCACAAATCGAATAGATGATGCTAGATCCTAGGTGTGTTTTGGTCTGGGTGTTGAAAGTGGTTTGACAGATTAGAGAAACAAAAGGGGCAGTGGAAGAAAAATAAAAAAAGGAAATCGTTTTAGAATTTGAAAAAATGAATACACTGAAGTAGACTAAAATGAGATGATGGGGGTAAAATCGAATTTGAAAAAGTATACACAAAAGTAAAGAATATAGTAGAAAAAAATTAAAGAATAATATTTTTAATAAAAATTAAAAATAAATATGAACTCTTAGTTTCTGTATTTAAGAAGAAAGAAAAGAAACGAAAAAGAGAAAAAAGAAAAAAAAAGAAAAAAGATATTTCAAAATTTGAAAAAGTGAATACACTGTAGTAGACTAAAATAAAATGATGGAAGTAAAATAGAATTTGAAAAAAGTTACACAAAAGCAAAAATATAGTAATAAAAATTAAATAAAAATATTTTTAATAGAAATTGAAAGTAAAAATCAAGAAAAAGAAAAGAAACAAAAAAGGAAAAAAGAAAAAGAAATAAAAAAAAGGAAATTGTTTGAAAATTAGAAAAGGTGAGTACACTGAAGTAGATTAAACTAAAATTATGGAAGTATAGTAGAATATGAAAAATTTACACAAAAGTAAAAAATATAGTAATAAAAATTAAGGAAAGATATTTTTAATAAATATTGAAAATAATAATGAATTTTTTCTCTTTCTGTATTCAAGAAAAAGAAAAGAATTGTAAAAGAGAAAAAGAAAAAAGAAAAAAAAAAGAAAGAAAATTGAATAGATGAACCTGCTAACACATGAAAGTAGGACTGAAATTGCTTCGTTTTCCCCTAGAAGTCAGTCTATGTAGCTCTTTATAGTCCTTAAATGAAGCCTGCGGTGAGACTTGTGTTCCTGAAGAGCGAAGTTGGCCCAGTTGGGTGGGGCTCAGTGTAATGGCTCCATTCTCCACTAGATGGCGCTGCGAGCCTACTGGGGTGGATTGTTGCAGGGCTTCTAGGTGCGTATGCGCATGCGCGGGAGGGTGAACATGGCACTATTCCGGATCAGCAATCGTGCACCCGTCCTCTGTCTTCAGCTCTCGTCCACTCGATGCTTTTTCACTCTCTGTGACCAGGCTCCAGGCAGTACCTCTCTCCCAAGTTTTGTCTCAGACGCGGCTGTTTTCCTCGGCCCCTTACTTCCGAAGGACTGTGGCTTTGACCTGTTCCGCCCCTCTGTGGGAAGGTCTCACCGAGCAACGGCCGAATGCGCAATGGCCGAATATTGGCTGCACCCAGGAACGCCCGCTGGACCCTGTTGTTGCCGGTGCCCCGAGACTGCGGCCAGGTGCCAGCCCGTCCCAGAAAATGTTCGCGAGACAGTGTAGCAGCAGCGTTTCAGGGATTATGGAAAGTCACAACACACATCTGGCACCAGGCTTCACCCTTAATGACCTTGTTCCAGCACCAGCGAATGCGGCTGTTCTCTGGGGTCTGTTGGGCCCAGGTTGCCTCAAGCCTCTACCAAATTTCCTTCCAGCAGTGGAACCGCTTTTCCCCGTGTGGCCCGAGAACCTCCCGGACCCCACTCTGCTCCTGGGGATTCGCCCTTCCCACCAGAGCACCACCAGGTATCTTGCTATGGAGTTGCAGCCTTTGCGCTCCCCTTGTTTACAGTCTTAGTAGAATTTAAACCCTCTCCTTTCTCCTCTCTCCCTTTTTAGTTTAGTCCCTGCGGCTGTTTCCAATTTTCCACTTTCTCTCCAGCTGCTTTTGGGGAGAGGTGCTTTTCCCATATTCTCCCCCTCCCCCAGTCTCTGTCCTCTCTCCACTCGCAAAAGCACCTCCCTTCCTGCACCTTCTCACCCCCCAAGTTCACCTCTCCGCGCCGCGTACCTGCTGAATTCTGTGGTTCAGGTTATGCAGATTGTTGTGTTAATCCTCCAATCAGTTTTCTAGGTGTGTAGGATGGTTTAGTGTTGGTCTGGCTGTATTTCATGGACGCGAGACACACAAAAAGCTTCCATGCTGTTCCGCCATCTTGGCTCCTCTCCCCATCAGCTTTTTTTAAGTTTTGAGAAATAATTTCCTAGCTCAATTTTATGAAGGTATTCCCTTATATATCATTCCAAATTTTAATAGTTTAACATTTATATTTAAGTATCTAGAATTGATTGTGTGGTATGAGGTGAGTATAAAATTTTATTTCATTTTTTTTCATCATTCTGTTCAAGTAAAGACATCTGTCCCTGTACCAATTATTTACTAGTTCCTCAGTGATGTGACATGTTCTCTCTGGCATATATCAAGTATTCATTGATGTATGGAATTCTGTCAGGACGCTTTATTTTGTCTTTACTTAATAGTGACAGTACCTTAATTATTTAGCTTTAAGATTAGCCCCGATCTCTGGTAGGGAATATCTCCTCATCCCATTCATCTTTAAAGGAGTGCCTTGGCTATTTGTATCTTTCATATACATTTTAGAAAGTTTATCAAATTCTTTTAAGAACCTCAGTTGGAATTTTTATTGGAATTGCATTAAATCTACAAGTCAATTTAGATGAACTGACATTTTTGGAATTTTAAGTTTTTCAATTCATATACATGGAATATTCTCCATTTATTTAATTTTCTTAATGTCTTTCAATTACATCATGAAGTTGAAAGTCTTTTGTTAAAGTGATTCTTGGGTATTTATCTTTTGTTATTATGAATGGTGTACTTTTATTTAAGTTACATCTTTTAAATGTGTATTTATCTTAAAAGGAAATGCAATTGATTTTTTTATATTGATCTTATATCTAGCCACCTTGGAAGTCTCTCCTTAATTTTTATAATTTATCTTCAGATTCCCTTGTCTTTTCAATGTAGTCAATTATATCATCTTGTCAATATTATTTCCTCATTTCCATTCTTATGTCTTTTACTTCATACCTTTTTGCTATTGCATCAGCTAGGATCTCCACTGTAGTATTTAATGGAAATAGTGATATTGGGAATCATTTCCACCACTCCTCACATTTTAGGAAATAACTCTAACTTCACTATTTAGAGTGCCATTTATATAACTTTTTTTGTTAAACACCTTTTGTAAAGTTAAGGAAGGACATTTCTATTCCTAAGACTTTTTGTTTGTTTATTTTATTTTGTTTCCTTTTTGTTAATAGTTGTTTAATTTTATCAAATGATTTTTCTATAACTATTGTTTTAATCAAGTATTTTTCTCTAATAAAATCATTATATGTTTAATTTAATAATTATATATTTTATAATTGTACATTTAGTTTAATTATATATTTAATCTTAACAATATATATATTATTATCTTCACAGATATAATAATATATATATGCTAGAAGAATATATGCTATTAAGTAGCAGGAAATTCACACTTAGGCACATAACAATAAGAATAATAACAATATAATAATAAAACTGTATTACACTAAAAACAAAAAGTTTTAAAAATAGCAACAGAGAAAAATCAGACATTAAAAAAATATATGAGATGAAAACAATAGCAATAATTGAAGCCAAAAGATGATGGGTAATCAATATAAAATGCTGAGTTGTATAACCAGAAAAACCATCCTTCTAGAATGAAAATGAAAGAGAGATTTCTAGACAATTTCCATCAGTGAACATTAATTCAGAGAACTGGTGGCTCTCAAAAAGTCAGAAACAGAATTACCATATGACCCTGTAATACTATTCCTAGGTGTATGTCCCAAAGAATCGAAGACAGGTACTCAAACAAATACTTGTATTTGTATTGATAATATAAATATATATATATAAACAATACTTGTATTGAATGTTCATAGTAGCACTATTCACAATAACTAAAAGGTGGAAACCACCCAAATGTCCATCAATAGTCTAATGAATAAACAAAAACAAAATGTGTAGGTACACCTCAAAAACATGAATGAATGAAACTATATGCTATAGTATAGATGAAACTTAAAAACATTATGCTAAGTGACAGAAACCAGAGAGAAAAGATCTTATGATTCAATTCATATGAAATATCCAGGATAGTTAAATCCACAGGGACAGAAGGAAGATTGGTGGTTGCCAGGGGTTGGGGTAGGGGAGAATGAGGAATGAATACTTAACAAGAACAGGATTTTCTTTGGAATGATGAAAATTTGGAACCAGATAGAGGTGGTATTGAAAATATACTGTCACTGAATTGTATTGTAAACTGGTTAATTTTATGTAATAGGAATTTCAGCTCGATAAACAATTATTTGCGGTAATTTTCCCAGTCCTGGGTGTATTTTAGCAGGTGGATTTGCCAGAGTACCTAGTCCATTTTACACTGGAATTAGAAGTAGCATTTTGTTTTCTTAACTGCAGAATCTCTCAGCTGTTTTAATATACTCATGTACATTGGCACCTTCCAAGCAACAGATGGAACACACAGCACTCTGGAGGGTGGAGAGTGATACTGGGAAGTCCAGCTTAAAGAGAGCCGGAGATGTTGGTATTAATAGTGGCAACAGTAGTAGCAATGTAGTAGAAGCTGTTCTAGTAATAGCTAGCATTTGTGAGTGTTCCTTTCATAACCTGTTTGGGTACTTCAGAGTTGTTAACTGCCATAGTCCTCAGAACATCTATGTGAAGTAGGTTATTTTATTATCCCCATTTACAGACAAGGAAACTGAGTCCCAATTATTTAATAGGACATATGAGTTCAGTGTAGCACGTGGATCTGCCCGTCAACAAATGCTCACTGTTCAAACTTCCTTTAAGGTGAACATTTACAACTCTGGGCAGGGGTAATCAGACAGAAAGGTGGTCTGAGAGAAAAGCAGCTGAGAAATCATGGGAGAATTCCCATCGAAAATCAACTGGACAGTTATGAACCCAAGTAGTAGATTTCTGATCCCTGCATTTTTCTATGAACACTCAACTTCCCTCCTGCTGAAGAAGCCCTTATCCAGAGCCTACCTTCTGTTTTGCTCCTCACTGCCCTAGTTCAAGCCAATGGATTTCTCCTACCTCTTAATTATGGCCATACATACATCACCTCTAAGGCACCTATGATCTGTGAGTGAGCTTCAAGCTCACACTCCTTTGGGGATAATGCATACTTCTGTGTTTCTTTAAGGTTGCAGGACGCATATCACAGTACTAATTCAATATGGACATTGGTACCAGGAAGGGAAGTAGACTTGGGATTGACTGATTTTCCTCCTGTTCATATCCAGAGTCTGCTCCTCAGCTTCCCTCTCCATGGGCTCCCATCACCCTCAGTGCCATCCATCACCGCTGCAGCTCAGCCCGGTGATGTATTACACTAACATATCATTAGTGCAACGGCAGAGCAAGGAGCTTTGATGATGTATTGGGGCCATACATCATCAGAATGAGTCACTCTGATGATGTATAACTCAAAAGATGGTACTATCCAGGGAAATGTGGACATACCATAAATCAGGGACAATGTTAAAGAAGAAAACCCAGGACGGCCTCGAAGGAAAATAAAAGTTCAGGGGTCTCCCACGGTAGGGGTTGAGAGACAAAACTAGTAAATTCTTAACGGCTCAGATTGAAGCTTTTTGTTAGCTGTGGCATTCTTAATGACTAAACCAGACCGTCGGCATCCCAGGGTGACACTTGGGTTTCCTTTCCATCTGGAATTCAGTTTGGCTTCTGCTTTCCTGCAAAGCCCCTTTGTCCTGAGGGAGATGCAGAGTCCATCAGATCAAACACAAAACACTCCAGGTCTGTGCTCTATCCGGGTCCTCTTGGATTCGTCAAGTACAGAATAGTTTGTGGAGCTTTTCAGTCTATGATGGTTCAAGCTTACATTCTCTCAGAAGTTCTTTGCCTGTAGCCTCAGATTATTGGAATTCTTTAGACTCATGAAGGGGTGTGAGTTTGAAATGAGGTTGTAAAAACAGAGCCAAGGGAGTCCTTGCTTGGCCGTTGGAGTTAGAAACTTTTAGAATGTAGTAGAGGATTTCCATTTGTCAACAGGCTAGATCTTGCTGAAAGTTTCTTTGCTTTTCTTTCTACAAAATAGCAACAGAAAAGGGAGGAGCCCATGTAACATTTAGTTCAAGACAGAAAATTCCCAAATTAGATATTTATGCTGTCAATTCCCTAATTGGACTAGTAAATGTTTACCCTTGGATGTGGGACCTCCATCGAAGTACTTTACCTTCTTCTGTCCTCCTATCTTTTCCAGCTTTACCCCCTCCACAGGACGATAAATTATGGAAAATGTCAGCCTCCCTTTGGTATCCTCAGATCAGGGTAGGCTAATTACATTCTCATAGTTTAAGAGCATAAACTTCTCTGTAATTTTAAAACTGATAGATAAAGAAAGTCTTCAGGAAAGGGAGTTGAGAGCCATAAGGCAGAAGGAGGAGGTAAGACCACACGCAAGCACACTGGAAAAAAAATTAACATTTATGTTTAATGCTTTATTTAATGCCAAACTGTCAACTTGAGATCTGAGGCCCAAGCATAATGATTCTATCCCTCCACCCATCCAAAATAAAATAAAAATCAAAGCCTAGGTGCTTCAGGACTGGAGAATATCAGAACTCAGCCCTTGGCATATGGGATCCATTATAGGCAAGAAGTCTTCCTCTGGGAGTTCCTTCCAGTGTCCCCACCCACACTCCCGTCGGGGAGGGAGCCATGGGCAAAGGCACTTACAGTCAACCCCGATGCCAGCCCTGACTCACTGTCTTTGTTTATTGCAAACTCTGCTGTGGACTCTGTCCTGGAGGGCAGCACACTTGAAGACCCTCCAAGGGAGTGCAGGAGAAGGACCTTAGCCAACCACAAAACATAACTGCCCCATCCCCTCCCCACTATGTGGAAAGGACTAGGGGGGCTTCACCACCTGAGCAGCAGTTAGGAAACAAAATGCTTTTTTTTTTTTTTTTTTTGGTGCTCAAATAGCTGTGCCTTCAAAGGCCTTTAAAAGTTGAAATAAAACAGATCTTGCCTCTGCTCTTTATTTATTTTTTTGGTTGGGGGCAGGGGAAGAGAACAAGGGAGCTGATAAAGCCAGTATATTCCTTGGGAATTATTAATAAAGGAGCAGGAACTGAAAGGGTCCCATGCCTTAGGGGCCCTCTCGCTGTTGAAGGGGATGGTGTGGCAGTCACCTGCACCTGTGTGCATGGTCTCTTTCTGCCTCTGCAGAGGATTGGAGGCACAGGGCATTGGGCACCTGGGCATATGTGTCCAGACGGGACATCCAAAGGAATGGCTAGAGACAATGCCAAGGGGTGCATTGAGGGAGCATTTGGGACCTACAGGACACTACAACTCCGTGGTCAACGTGGGGACATGAGAGAATAGAGAATTTTCCAGAAACAGTTTTAGCTCTTAGTGCCAGTTGCCTTTACTCAGGAGTGGCTTGAGTCAAGCTGTGTTGTGGTATAGCCATTGACCGAGCCTACAGGTTTGGCGTCCTGGGGCTGCAGCACAGGTCAGTGCTGTGCATCCACTCATCAGACCTGCCAGACCTTGAGAATGTCAAGAATAACAGCAGCAGCAGTAGCAGCAACAGGTAACCCCTGCTGTCACACATTTAGTTTATATCAGTACTGTGTTAAGCACTTATATATCACTTAATTATCACAATAGCTTGAAGGGATAGTTTTATGTACCCCATTTTTGCACGGTCACATGGCTAGGAAGTGGTGGAGTAGGACTTCTACTCGATTTCCTTTGGCTGCTAAGTTTTTCTTTGTCAGTACCTTGTGAACTGTGATGCAGGGGCAGGCCTGCAATGTTACCAAAACAGGCTTTGAGTGTCTCCATCGCTTCATCCTCTTCTCAAGCTTCTTGCCTTCAGGGACATCTCAGACTTCCATTCTAGCACCCACAGCCAACTGCTCTAAAACTTAGAATAAGAATTATTGCATATTCAATCTAATTAATTCAATCTAAATTAATTCAATCTAAATTAAAGAACAGAGAAATAGGCCTAAACTCCAAAGGCCACTTGCCTGGGAACACAATAAAGGAAGAAAAGCATTGGGTTGGATGGGGCTGCCTGGGAGCTGGTCTTTGCTTGCAGCCTACTACATGCTTGGGTTTCCATCATTGGCTCTGGAACTGGGGTCGAAACTGTGGCCTGGCCCTTTGATAACAATTCTACCCCTCCCCTGCTGTTGGAGCGACAGTATGCCCCCAGTCTAGAGGGCAGCAGAACCACACAGAAATAAAACAATTCAATTTTTCCTTAATTATCTGAATCTTTAGAATAAATAATAATAATAATAAACAAGACACTTGCTATGTTATTCTGTACCCCCCCCACCTGCAACATAATAATGCATGGTTTTACAAGATGGAGGTGCAAGAACTAATAAAATATATGGTTTAATTAACTAAACTTATGCTGTAGTCCACATTAGAAGGCCATGATTTAGCTTGCACTCTCATCCTCAGGACAGAATAATGCAAACAGCATAATTAAAAGTTGATGAGAAGTATATTTATTGGGCACACAGAAAGAAGGGACATCCAGATTTATGATACATAAAGTAAACCTTTAGTTTACAATATAATTAATATTTTAAAAACCACAGCATGCATATAATGCAGTTGAAGAGTCCGCCCCCGCGGAAGGATAATTTCTTTGGTGCTGATCTTGGCCCCGTTTAATAGTAAATTATGTTCCTGAACATATACAAATGTAACATGATCTATTATGATCTGGAGATGATGCTCATTGAGATGTCTGCGGCTGTGATAGATCGTGGTTGTGCGTCTCTGAAGACATGGAAGATGGCTGAAGGGCCAATTATTTATCTGTGGCATGAATTCCGTGGCTATTAGTCACACACATGGTGACGCAAAATGAGGGTATGCCACTACATTTTAATCAATTCTCGCTGAAGAAAATCCCTCGTTAGCACAGAGCCGAGGACATGCAGAGTTTGCAGGGGAAGAGGAAGAGCTTTAGAAAAGCAGGACAGGTAGGAGAGAGAGACAGGCTCAGAGCGACTGGGAGCACCCAAACAGTGCTCCACAAGTGGTTCTGAGGACCCACTAGCATTTATGGTCTTAGGTCGCAGGTTTAATCTCATGCAACACTCATAACTACCCTGTGTGATAGGTACCGTTTTCATCATGCCTATGTGCAGACAAGGAAACTGAGGCCCTGAGAAATTAGCATGCAGGTAAAGGCAGGGCCAGGATTCTGAGCCTGGTGTGCTATTCATTCTGCCCCACCCCAGATCTTCTATGAAAGACTCTGAAAGAGCTAAGTAATATTTATCTACAATCCAGTCCACACTTGTCCTTAGAGTCCAGAAGCTCAGGGTCCTCCTCATCCTCTGTTTCTCCATGCACACATGTCCCCAAACTGCCTTGCTGGGAGGCAAGTATCCAGCATGATCCATTGCTTGTCCTTTCATGCTTATTCCTGAGCTGCTAGTAATCCTGCCAGCTGCACAGTCTCCGGGAACCCTGCACTGATCCCAACCTCTAGGGTATTCCAAATAGGGTCATTGTTGTTGTCATTTAATAGATTAAAAAGTCCTAATATATAACGAAATTCGTGAATTACCTTCCTTTCCTCCCTTTTAATCTTCCTCCCTCCCTCTCTCCCTGCTACCCTTCTTTCTTCCTTCCTCGCTTCCTTAATATTTTTTTAAACCCAGACATTGAGTTTAACAAATATATTTGTATCCTTTTTTTACTGAAACATAAAATACTATAAATTTGGGGGGAGGGGAGGGCTTTTGTGCATAGTCTCCCATATCTCTCCTGTCTAAATTCCCTAGGCCAATTAGTCTACCTCACTATATAGGGACAGTGTCTTTAGAGAAGCATTCTCATTTATCTGTTCACTCTGCTTGTCCTGTCACCTGGATTATTACTATAGGGGGCCACTGAAGGATTTTAAGAAGGAACACCTGGCTGATTTTTCCTACCCAATCTGTATGCTTCACAGGTCATGAAAGAGTTATGAACATCTTATAGAGAATGGGAAAGTGATGCTCAGCCACATTGCAGAACTCCTAGGAGCTCTGAGTACCTGGCTTTAGGACTTTGGATCCCATTGCTTCAGCCACATCCTGGTTTGGCTCTCTCACCCGGGTATCAAAAACGCAGAGAAGGAGAAGTCCAGTCTAGCATGGGCCTCACTTCCTAGACTGTACTCCACATTCAAAGTGGAAACTAGCATGGCTCCCTTAGCCCCAGGAGGGACCCATTTGAATTGAGACTTGAGAAGAAATTCATTAGAGCCTGAGACACACCAAGTCCCAAAAGGGGGTGCAGAGTCCTGGGCATGAGCTTTGAAACCCTATCCCAGGTGATCTGGACAAGAGTCCATCCAGCTTTCAAATAAGAATTTTTACCCGGTTTCAGTGGAACTAAATGAAACATTTACCTACAATCCTAATGCTGTTGGAAACACTCTCAGGGAAGAGGCATGCTAAGGAAACACACAAAATAAATTAAGTACAAAGTAGATAAAGAAAATAATATGAGTTCTTCTTCATTATCTGGTTCATTACACTTTTTAGTGCTTATTAAATTCATTGTTAAATGATTTAATTTTGTTTCGGAAAAAAGTGGATGAGGAAAGGAATAAGAGATTAAGGAGATAAACTGCTGAGGTTTCCATTTTGGAACTGGTTACAGAACAAGGATACGATGAGAAAATTAATTTGTACGTCTCTCTAGGGGGGTAGTCAACACCAGGCACCACAACACACACTATTTGCCTTATTTTTTGCTTAATTGGCATGGCCTTCTCTGGGGAGAGCTCAGCCTAAGCCAAGTAAGAGGATAAATCACCTTTAGTGTGGCCCCTTCTGGGTCATGGATAATTTTTCTGACAGCCATGTCA
Organism: Panthera uncia; assembly: GCF_023721935.1. Taxonomy (NCBI): domain Eukaryota; kingdom Metazoa; phylum Chordata; class Mammalia; order Carnivora; family Felidae; genus Panthera; species Panthera uncia. The sequence goes on along the minus strand of NC_064818.1, from coordinate 35,423,999 downwards.
GATCAAGATGCTAATGTATCAGCTAGCTCTCTGTATCCCAGTACTGAGAGTGTAATTTTCTTCCTATTAGCACACATACACACAAACATGTTCCCCAGGGTGGTTTAGTGAAGGTCCCTAGTACTGACTTAGGGAAGAAGAACTCTGAGAGGTGGTAAGATGTTCTAGGCTAAGACAATAGCAATCTTTGTTTCTAGAACCATCTTTCCATCCCCTTCAAGAGGGTTTCTTTCATCTGAGCATGGATTTAGTATTTTTAGATGTCCTAGAGGCCCTGAGATTCATGCCTGTGTGTGGTCTGTTAGGTCTGTGGTGGTGGCAGTTGTCCTGAAAAGGTCTGAGGTTTTCATGACAAACAACATCAGAATATATTACCTTTACCTGCTAAATTATTTGGAGTTTAGCATGTGCCTTTAGTTTAACACCATGCTTGAATCCACATGGATAACACCAATGAGTTGTTTTTTTTTTAATATATGAATTTTATTGTCAAATTGGTTTCCATACAACACCCAATGCTCATCCCAAAAGGTGCCCTCCTCAATACCCATCACCCACCCTCCCCTCCCTCCCACCCCCCATCAACCCTCAGTTTGTTCTCAGTTTTTAACAGTCTCTTATGCTTTGGTTCTCTCCCACTCTAACCTCTTTTTTTTTTTTCTTCCCCTCCCCCATGGGTTTCTGTTAAGTTTCTCAGGATCCACATAAGAGTGAAACCATATGGTATCTGTCTTTCTCTGTATGGCTTATTTCACTTAGCATCACACTCTCCAGTTCCATCCACGTTGCTACAAAAGGCCATATTTCATTCTTTCTCATTGCCACGTAGTATTCCATAACACCAATGAGTTTTAAGATAAGTTCATAGAAAAGTGTATCAAGAAAAGGCAGACTTTGTGTACTCTTCAAAATCCAGCATGTAGACCACAGAAGACCCAAATAACTCTACAAACTACAGTGTAGCTTCCCTGCGTTGGCTCCAGATGCCTTTTAAGGCCCAAGTTTGGTCTCATGAAGACTTTCTTCAGAAATGGATCTTCTTGGAACTTTAGAACTGGATCACCAGTTATTAATGTGCAATTCTAGGCAAGGACCTAAATATGCCCTTGACCTCCTGGCCTCAGCCTACTTTCCTATCTTACCTTTGTTGGGACCACTGTTTTGTCCTAAGTAACAGTCCTACTAAACTATTTTTAAGTTTATTTATTTATCTTTGAGAGAGAGAGAGATAGAGGGAGAGACAGCGAGAGAGAGAGAGAGTGAGAGAGAGAGAGGAAGACAGAGGATCCCAAGTAGGCTCTGTGCTGTCAACACAGAGCCTGACACAGGGCTTGAACCCATGAAGCATGAGATCATGACGTGAGCAGAGACCAAGAGTTGAATGCTTAACTGACTGAGCCACCCAGGCACCCCTTACTAAACTATTCAAATTCCCTTTATGTACTTTAATTCTTCCATCCTTCAGTTCCCATTGGCAGAGAGAATTCCTTCTTCCCTACATGTGTGCTTATTTAATCACAGTATTCATTCCAATGAATGAGCACTGCTTATTCATGTAATATCCTCCCTCACTAGGCTGTGAGCTTCTCGAGGGCAGGGACCATTGTTTTATGCATTAATAAATGGGTATTATAGAGATCTTAGATATCTAATGGCACACAGCAGGTCCTCAATAAATGCTGAGTGGATTGAATATGATAAAATCTTACCTCAAAGGAAGATAAAGGAGATAAGAGATTTTACCAATAGTTTCAAGGCAATGTAGAAAGTGTGAAGCCACTTAACAGAGGTTATAGCGGTTTAGTGAGGAGAGAATTGAGAAGAGTTGTGTTAACTTGAGGGCCTCCCTTGGCTCTGAGCATGTGTGATTCTGACACACAGAGATGCTGACATAAATAGAGGCATGGCATGGGTCAGCATGGTACTGGGGGCGGGGTGGTGAGCCCTGCATAAGGGCTCACAAATGAAGTTCTTGAGCATAAATCATCCTCTCTTTGAGTTTAGAAGTTGGTTTTTGCCTTCTCCCCAAACCTGCCTTTCTAACAAGATTAGTCTCTTTTACACATTGAGCCCTTTCTCCCCTCAGTCCATGCCTAATGGGAAAACCTTTATGACCTCATCCATTGGGCAAAGTCTCCCATCTGACAGCCATGAGTGCCGAGGCTACAGTGATGTCTCCTAAGGGAGAAAAGAGTGGTCCCTTTGCTGCCTTTGACAGTGGCGAGCACTTCATCAGACAGGCTTGGGGCCTGGAAAGTCCTTGGCGGTGAGGACTCAACATTAGAGCATCCATCCATGCTCACTGACTGTCCACATTAGGTGCAGGGAATTTGCCATGTCCCCTGCCAGAGATGAACTGTGCAGCTATTCTCATCTTTTCTGTTGCCCAGAGACCTCCACCCCTGCTCCGTGTGAGCAGCATCATTAATTGGAGAGACAACAACAGGGAGAGCTGGCATTGACCATCAGCGGAGCCAGAGGAAGGGCTGGCCTGGGCAGGTGCCAGGGATGAGCCAAGCAAAATCTTTCCTTTATCCTGGTGCTTCCCCTCCCAGGAGCCTTCAGTCTCCATTCCTAAATCCTCTGCAAACTGCAGTGAGGGCAAAAAGCAAGCCTGTGCCTTTCATAATGGATTTGGGCATAAATGAGGATTGTTCCTAGGTAACTCACCCTGCCCTACTTTCTCCCACCAGCTTTCTAACAAAGTCAACCGGAGAGCAAACAGAGTTGGGTTTTCAAAGCCTGAGATTTAAAACAGAAAAATCCTCCCTTTCACAGAGCCTGTACTTACAAATATGTATTCCGTATTTATACAGCATATTAAAACCCAAAACCTACAGTAATGCAACATTAAAGTCAAGGAATGCAAAAGTGAAGGGTTTATGGCATTGTTAGCTTGCCCACATTGTGCATTCCGCATAATGAGCCTCACCTTGAAATTCAAGCCATATACCATGCAGCAGAGTTCACCCCACCGGGCAAACCTTAAACCTTTTGCATTTTGTGAATTTCATTACCTCAAATTGCAATATTAATAACTGAAATGTGCAGCCAAGAAAATGCTAATTTTCTGCTTTTCCTTTCATTTTTTTCTTTCATCTATTTTACCCTCTAATTAAAAAAGTGGGGAAGGTAAAGAAATAAGGAGGGGGGGGCGGTAACCAATGAGGAGAAAACCTATCACACACCTTTACGATGTTAGACAGTTTTATGGGAGGGGAAACTGAGGCCCAGAGAGGGATGCCTACAGTTACTCAGTTTAGTGGGGACCTCACAATATGTTTCTCAGTGTTCTTTGTAAACTCAGTGTTCTTTGGCTGCATTTCCTGGCCAATTGTTTGATGAGGCCCCAAATCCAAATGGGGAAATGGATCCCGTAGCAAATAAAGGAAAGGCAGAAACCAAAATTTCTGTGAGCAGTTAGCACTACATTTCTTCCATTTACACTATCTTCACTTTATCTTCACTTATCATAACTCTGATTTCAAGGGGTACAGAATGACTTTAAATTACTGGCATTTAAAGAAGACTGATGTTTCAAACAATAAAAAGAATACATTCTCTCTTTGATTATTGAATTCCCAAGGAGAAGAACACATTTAACTCATGAAGTAGCCAGCATGGACAGAGTCCCAGGGGCCACACATTATAATCAGCAATATTTCTTTCAACCCATTGAGCTAGCTATCCTTGTAGGGATGGTTGCTCCCCATTTCATGGAGTCTGAGATGGAAAGCCTGTTGACAGTCCTGGCTTCCTCTCCATCAGTCTGTTGTCTAGGCAGGCTAGCATCATGTGGACATGAGAGAGGATCAGTGTGACCTCAAGTCAGCCTTCTCAGTGAGTCCACAGCCAAAGCTGCTTTGGCACTTGGGGTGCACACAGAATCAGCAAAAAAAAAAAAAAAAAAAAAAAAAAAAGGTAAAGATGGGTTTTTATCCCAAGACATTTGACCATAGAACATGGTTTTGTCTGTTTCTTGGCTAGAATGCATCCAAAGACAGTGCCAACTGGACAGATGTTGTCCCCTTTGCAAGAAAGAGGAGAGAGAGAAAAGTAAATGCACACTCACAACTCCAGGAAGAGATGTGCCTAGATGTCAAGCATCAACATCTAGGACTTCCTCAAAAACAAAAACAAAAAAACAAAACAAAAAAACAAGGGCTTCCCTGAGGGGAATGTTTCAATGGAGACCTCACTGTCTCACACACCTTGTAGATACGGGGGTCAGTTTCTGTTTTGTGAAATTGGAATCACAGTGAATTATTCTGTGCTAGAGGGCTGGAGATTCTTCTGCCTGGGACCTCCCTCTGCAGAGACATTTATGAGGAGTGTAGCAACTTCAGGGCAGTGTTCCAGCTCCTATCCCTGCCTGCAGGGTAGTAAGAACCAAGTGCTGTTAAGTGGGGGGTGAGGGGCAGGAGAGGAGTGTTCCCAAGAGGGTTTTGTTGAGTTACAGGACTCCTTTACAAATGGCCCAGAAATCTAGTGAGTAAAGTGGAAACATTTAATGAGGCAAAAGGTGGGGAAAGAAAAAACACCCACGGGTGGCCGATCAAAGTCAGAAACTGATGCCCATCAGACAGGAGACAGGAGGAAAAGAGGTTTTCTTTCCTCCATCAATCCTGCTCAGAAGTGGCCTACCCTTTGTCAGTCAGTTTATTGAATCCAAAAGGTGCTTACCCCAGCTAGCGACAGCCTGCTCTCCCTTCTCCCACCTCTCTCCTCAAGTCCCTGCTGCTCTCTTCCTAACAGATGGTAGCACACACGAGCATTTTTTTCTTGCTTCTGATGCTAAGCATGATTTACAGGCTTGAGTTATTATTTATCATTATTCATTTTCTGTCAGCAGTGCATTGAAGGTTAATAGAAATGCCAGCATGCTCACTGATTTACTTAGTAAAATATTTGTTCCAAGGTTTAGGTCATATGATTGGTGTCTGAGTGAGTTTCAGGTTTATGCATTATGAAAAGCAAGATGATTTGACCTTCAGCCACCAACACTAGCACCATATATTACTTTAGTGAGTGACCTTCAGAGACCTAAGATGCAGTAGATGTATTCAACACATGTTAGCCTCCTCCATATTGCTGGCATTGTATACATACCAGCTGAGTTTACGCAATGTAAGCTGAGCCCCTGAGCCCATCTCGTGAATGGGAGGCAGATGAGATATAAACTCAGGCTAAACCATATCCTTTTCTTAAGATAATAAACTGGTTTTGCAGTCCAGCTGTGCTGAGGCTGTGTGTGCACATGGGGACTAATCGCTTCACACTGCCTCCTGGGTTCCATGCAGCTCAGCAGAGAGGAGGTAGACAAAAGGACAATTCTGAAGTAAGCTGGTCTTGGATAAGTGATTAGTCAGGGGCTCAAGGGGAGAGTGGGCTTGCTGGCGTCATGGTGCTGTGGTTTCAGGCTGAAGGTTACAGAGGATGGAAGTAGCAAAGAAAGAAGTATCATGAGTCTTGATTTTTAGATCTTAGGGCCAGGTTGGCAGAAGACATCTAAATAGCATTACAGTGATACAGAAGTAAATAGTACATAAAAGCGAACATTATTTCTAAAGGGCCAGTTGTAACCATTAGATTAGCAGTAATGTAGTGTAGTGTAGTGGGTTCAAGGCATGGTATCAGATTTAGCATTCAGGGGTTTGGGTCCTAGCCCTGAGGGGCAAGTTGGCTCCACCTCTTGAAACCTCACCTTTATTATTTTTTAAAAGTATTTTTTAAACGTTTTTACTTACTTTGAGAGAGAGAGAACAGGCGCAAGCAAGTGGGAGAGGGACAGAGGGAGGGAGAAATCCCAAAATCTCCACACTGTCAGCGCAGAGTCCTACAGGGGCTCAGTCTCACAAACCATGAGATCACCACCTGGGCCAAAGTCAAGAGTCAGACACTTAACCAACTGAGCCACCCAGATGTCCCATCACCTTTCTTACTTTTAATAAGTGTAGCTTGCTCTTGAGACCGTTGAGAGGGTCAACTGAGATACTATAAGGAATGTGCCTAACATGGGGGCTGGTGTTCTCTCCAAATGTTTGCCAATATTTTAAGTTCTGTAAATAGATGGAAAAGGTATTGCTGAGAACAGCTGGCAAAACTTCATGTTTGAGGAAGGGGCTGATATGGGAGTTAAAAAGGAAAAGAAATAATGTAGGTTGGTGGAGAAAATGGGGGTCCTGGAGGAACAGAAATCTTGCTGGCTGCCAGAAACATGTCACAAGCCTGGAGCTGGAAATGAAAGTTAAGATGTCTAAGAGCCTAACTTGCTTTCTCTTCCTAAACTGTGCCCCTCCCCTAAACTTCTTCAGAGAAGATACCAATGTCCCTTTATTGATAGTTCACTAAATCTCATTTACTTTCAAATCTATGGACTTTTTTTAGGTCTTTAGATTTGATTTGAACATGGTTTTAGGATTCAGTGATCATCTGACATTCTCCAAGGAGCCTTTCCATTTACTTCTCTAATCTGTCCTTTGCTTCCTGCCTTACAAGCAACATATGTTATGTTTAAGATCATTTACCCAGATTTAGGAGACCAGGCTTATTTCAACTATTCATGCCAATAGGAGAGGGCAGGTGTCTTGTTCCTTAAGATATTGCCTTAGGTGTTCTACAAAGGTAGTTTTAATACCCCGGAGCCCCATCTACTTCTCCTGAAAGTGGCAAGAACCCTCTTTCTCATGTTAATATTAAGGGAATAGCCCTTATTGGAGAAGGGTCAGGGAAAATAGCTTAACATCCAGTGAGAATCCCATAACCAGGAACTAAACACAAGGCAGTTTTCTTCAGAGAAAGCAAATATGGGAAATAGATCCAGAGATTCCCCATACATCAGCCCAAAGTATAAAATAATATTGTATTTGAAATAAGAAAAATTATCCCTCACTGGGAACACTGCAGTGAATTAGATCCAGTCCAAAAGAATGGAAGACTGCCCATTGGCCATTCATTCATCTATTAATTCTAGAAATAATGTCTTCTGGGGAGGGGGAAAAATAGAGGTCCTATAACCAGGGCATTCATTCACTCTGTCTAGTAGCCAAACTCCTCAGGGTCGAGGCCATGATGCTGGGACTCTGTTCCTCATACTGATTATCTATAATAGAATAACAGAGTCTTAGCATTAGACAGGATCTGAGAGGTCATTGAAAATGATATTTTCCCTTTGCAACTGAGAATTCTGAAGCTTAGATTTATTGATCTGTGACTGATGGTATCAGAAACATGCCTGGAAGAGAAATCATACAGGCTCCTGGTGGTGCACTTTGCCCCTCTCCACATTTGCTTCTATTCCAAAAACCTCTTTTCCAAAACTGCCCCTAGCAATAAGCTGCTGTTTGGGTTCCAGCTGCCCAGGCACAGGCCCACTCGCAGGACAGCCACCTTTCCTTGTCTTGAACAAAGGTGGGAATGCCAAGAAACCCATGGTGTGTCAGAAATGTTGATGGCTAAATATTGCAATGTAATAACAAAGGCAACCTTCAGAGGAATAAGGAAACAAAGCAATTTAAATCTCATTTAAATAATTTTCCCTTCTTCCCCCTATCTTCACCCTAGACTATTCAATGAGCCCATCTGAATTCTGAGGGCATGTTCATCCTCCCACAATGGGGCTGAGTGCTGGAAATGTCCTTTCATTTAATTTCCAGTACTAGCTAAATTATCTATTGCCACGATCTGTGATTGATTTAGCTTTTATTGCTCTTGGCTGCGACAATCTATAAGGACCCAGCTGATTTCCCCTTTTTGGGTTTTAGGCTTTTTCGCTGTCATTTTAATGACAGATATTAAACATAGGGAATTCTCATCTGTATTTCCTCCAATAGGCTGAGCTGTATGTTGTATTTGAATGTGAAATGATATCAAGAACTAGTTTGTCCAAAGTCTCCTTCTTTCTCCTACTTGCTCCAAGCAATCATGCCAGCAATCTGACAATTCTGAAGGAGAACACATGTATCTTCAGGCTAAATTCACTATCATGCTACCAAATATTTAGTAAATATCTAATAAATATTTGATGAAAAAACTAATGAGTGAAGACTTCATTAACCCTCTGGCATGTGGACTTCACAAATCTGCCATTACTCCTCATTTCCAAATGCTAAGTGAGCATCTACTGTGCGAGGGAAATTGTGCTATGTGTAATTCAAAGAAGTGTATGATCTTACATGCCATGAACTTAAACCTTATGGATAAAAACCAAGTGTATACATAAAAAAATACAATAGTATAAAGTATAGTGATAAATGAGATTGCAGATTTCCTCAGGGTATAAAAGAGTGAGACATTGTCTTGAGTTGAGCAAGAAAAGAGAAAACAAGTAGGAAAGAATGATGTAAGTTACATGGAAAAGAGAATCATTTGATACTATATTAGGTCATTTTCAGCTACAAGAGACGGAAACCCAGTTCAAGTCAATTTATTGGCTCACATAATTGGCTTCCAACACTGCTGGGTTAAGGGCTTATATGATGTCATGAGGAATCTAGAATGTCTGCCCCCCTAGGAAGCTAGAGGAAAGAGCATTCTGTTCTACCCTACATCTAACCTCCTTTTTTATAGCATTTCCCATTAAATGCTTTTTTGCTCTTTAAACTTGGGACATAGTTTGTTCATTATAAGAAATATAAAATTTCTGAATTTAATTTTTGAGATATCTTCTTAATTCTTAAAAATATATGATCAAAACAGGCTGAAATTCACAAGCAGCAGCATAGTGAAGTCAAGTAATAAGTTGGGAGATAAATTGTTTGAAAGCCCAGATTTCAACTCTGCATTCTGTTTATCACTGGTAGGCTCAAAATAGAGTTGTCTCCCTTCTTTACCATGCACAGGTTCACAGGATGCATTATACAATGATAATCCTACCTCCCATTCTTGGCTGCTGCTGCTGCTATCTTCATTTGCTAATAAACTCCAGTGTCAACTCTAGGGTATCTATTCAGAGAATTGCCATTGTAGAAGCTGACTCTGTTAGAAGAGAAATTATTTATGCTTATTATGAGACTATTATGCATAGTGATGGTAAGAAGGGAAAAGTTACTACTTAAAAAGAAAGAAACAGACAACAACAGCCCTGCAGATTTGGATTTTTGCCTAGTTGAGAAGCACAGAAAATACCTGTAGGTAGTAGTCGATGTTTATATTTAATGTAATTATATGGATAATTATTATATCTTAGGTGACACAAAAAGATAACTTTTCAAAATGTTTTTGTAGATATTCTTCTTCTTCTTGAAGACTTGAATGATAGCAATGAAGGCATATTTATTAAATCTATAGATGACACAAAGCTTTGATGAAGAAATCTATATTCAAAGAGAGCTCCACAATGCTTTTTCTATTAGTCCTCATCATTCAAAATACTTATGACATACAGTGTGAAAATAGGTTTCAAAACAACAAAAAGGAAATGGAATATTAAACTCCCCCTTTTCTGCCCTTTCTATCCCTCCAAAATAAAGTAGCTTTAGTCAGCTACCAGAAGCCAGAGCTTATAGCAAGGCCAGCCGGGAGAGGTACTTGAATTGTTTCTGATAGTAGAGCTTGGTGACTTGAGAAAATCAAATTCAACCTGAAATTTTAGAGGTTGGGGTTTGTTTTCTCGTGTTTCTCCATTCTGAGGCAAGAGGATCTTTGAGCATGTGAAATTTCAAAGTACTCTGGCTAAATCAAAGTCATTCATTCACTCAACAAATATTTGCTGAGTGGTTTCCATATTCCATTCACTTGGGAACAATACTGAAAGTACCCACCTTTACTGGCCAAGGAATTAAAAGGAGACAGAGACACTGGCTGGGGTAGGGGTGGGAGTAGGCTCAGAAGACTTTCCCAATTACACAGAAAATAAAACAACTTGAAGAGTTTAGTAAATGTCCAATACTCTACAGCATCTCTGACCCCAGGCCTGGAGTTTTATACATCCCTCTATGCATCATCGGCAACACCACAGCCAGCATCTCCACCAAACCCACTTCCTAATCCTCCAAGCAGAGAGAGCCTGATGTTGGCAGTGGTGTTGAAATTCCATCTGTCCCCCTGGAAGGGCCCTGGGAGGAAGAAGAGCCCAACGTCATCCAGATGTCTCAAATGAACCAAAATTCAATCGCAGGACCTAGGACTGGCATCCAATTCAAGCAATAAGGAAACCAATAATCACAGATTATTGTGTTCCAGATGCGTTGTTCATGTTCTGCAGTGTTTTCAAAAGAGGCTTTAAAGTCAGCAAATGGGTTGGAATTCTAGCTCTGATCATTTTTAGCTGTGACTTTAGTAAGAGTGTAAAGCACAGTATCTTCTACTATTAGTGTTACCATGACTCTATGACTGTTACTTTTACTACTGTAACTACTATCATGATTACCCTATTGGATGTTATATAATTCACACTAAAACCTTACAAAAGTGTGTATTACTTCACCCATTATACTAAAAAAAACAACCAAGGAAGAAAAAAAGGAAAGAAAAAGCAAAACTAAGATCTATTAGTTTGTCCAAAGTTGTATAGCAAGAAAATGATAGGACTAGAATTGAATCCAAGTTTGTTTGACTCCAAAACCTTTGTGCTTATCCAATAACCCATAACATCTATAAGGTGGATAAGAATTTTGCTTTAGAGCCAAGGAAAAGAGAGAAAACAGAATGGTTACCCAAGATCCTAAACTGCAGGAAAGAATCTTAGCAGAGCAAGGAGGACCTCAGGGACCATGGGTCCAGGACCATCTCAGACACTAAAAGGACCACTCCAGTTCCAAAGGTTGCTCATATGTCATATGCTGTTGTTGGCTTAACCACAAATCTTGCCTTGACCCTCTCTGTGCAAGTCAACTTTCACTCAGTACAGATTACTGTTGGACCATACTCTCCATTCTGCTGTGGGAATGCATACTTCCAGTGGGGCCAAATTGTCCAAGATGGTTAGTCTTTAAGATATGTGTTCCTACTCTTTTATAAGTCACTGAAATATTCTGGAAGTCCATTTTTTTTTTGAGAGAGAGAGAGACAGAGAGAGAACATGAGAGGGGGAGAGGCAAAGAGAGAGGGGGACAGAGGATACAAAGTGAGCTCTGCCCCAACAGCAGAGAGCCTGATGCTAGGCTCAAACTCATGAGCCATGAGATCATAACCTGAGCTGAAGCCGAACACTTAACTGACTGAGCCACCCAGGTACCTCAGCTGGAAATTCCGATTTTTATGTGTCTAAACACTCTTAGGCTGACTCTTACAAGTAGTTGAAATAAATTTATTGGACTTATTTTTAATTTGGAAAATAGAGCTGACCGAGCAGGACCCATCTGTAGTTCAGCTTGTCAGCACATGTTGCTACTGATCTTGTGGAAGGGTTGCATTGCTGCCCAAGTCAAGAAAAGGAACTCGAAGCCCAACTTCTTGAAGAGGGGAATAGCCACATCCAGAAAGCTCCTCAGGGTACCATGAATATTAACAATATTACCAATAAGGACATAGTACATATTTTTATACATGAGATTCTCACAAATGCCTTGTGAGGAAGGCCAGGTGTCTTACAGATGACAAAGGAAATAAACAAAGGAAGAGGCAGGGACTTAGTATTTGGTAGGTGGGTGTTTTACCTGAGCTGGCTCATTTATTCCTCCCACAGCAATGGTGGGCAGAGGTAAGTTATTTCCTCTCATTTATAAGTGAAGAACTTCAGGTTCATATTGTTAAAGTAATCTGCCCAGGGTTAGCACATAGTCACCTGGAACGAGGCTTCCAGGTCCTTCTACAGGTCCATACTGCCTTACTTTCCCAGACCACAAGGCTCCATGACCCCATTCCCAACAACCCACCTCAAGAGATGGAAAATTTGTATAGACCATGAGGACCTCCAAGTTTAGGAGTATATTTTAAACCCAGACCATAATGAGAAGTTCCCATCCAAAAGGCTAGTGTGTAGTCACAGCCTGAAGAAAGTTTACTCATACATCTGCAGGGTCAGTGAGAGAGCAAATGTGAGAACTAATTCACACCACTTTATCTGGCTCAAATATCTCTCCAAGTCTTGGGTCAAGAAAGTACCCATGGTTCCTCACTTTATCACTGCCATTTCTCTAAAACATAAACAACTTGGACTTAAGCTTCCTTTCTTCTGTGTGCTCAGTGCTCTAAATGTATGTATTTATTTTATCCATATAACAACCCTATTAGCTAGATCATTTTTTCAGTATATAGAAAGGAAAACTGCAGATCTGAGTTATTGAGGGCCCTTTAATAGGAAGTTACCAGGCTTCAAACCCAGGTTGTTCTTATTCTCCAGCCTTGTACTTGAAGCAGGCTGGTGTCTTTCAGAAGGGACTCCTTACTGAGGTTTCAGCTGCAGCCTAGCTATTATTGACCTTTCTTTAGGCACTTGTTCCTTTCTTTTTGTGATGGAGAATGAGGGACATCCCAACAACTTCAGCCCTTGGAGGGTTGTTTTGGGTTTATAGCACTGGAGTTTGAGGTCACCTACCTTCCTACTGCCTATGACTTGCCAAAGGGCCAAGAAATATACCTGGTGTTATTGCCATGGAATCACCCAGGTACCAGGTGAAATGGACATTGTGAGAGAGTCTACCTGTGTCTGACACAAAGTGGAAGGGGAGAAGTATTTTCAGCATGGTGTCATTTATCATGATCCACTGCCCCTCCACCATTCAAAGAGAGGATATAGCATTCTGCATGTTCTAGGGGCTGGAGCATGAGCGCAGAACATGAGCCTCAAAACCTAAGCTGGATCTTTTCCCAAGTGGTCACCAGAACCCATTCAGGACCAAACTGCAAAGTACCAGGCACCCAATCAAACTCCCCCAAATGCAAAGACCCTTTGTTCTCTTGAAAACTTGTCTTTGTTGATGAGGTTGCTTTTGTTGTGGTCTTGGGACGGAGGAAAATGCCGACATCTCCAGTTTTTAATATGGTAAATGTCAGTGTTTATGCCTGCACGGGCTGGCCTAATTATCCCGTGTCCTCTAAAATCTTCTGCTGTAATTACCACTCACCGCAGTGACACCTACTGCTGAAGGGAGAGCCATAAGCTGCAGGAAGCTCAAAGCCAGAGCACACTCAGCAAACTGCAAGCAACACCAGCAGCTGTTTCTGGTTTCCAAGCAGTGGGAGCTTCCTGAGCCATTTTCCCCGGTCCCGCAAGAGTAAATGCCACCATGGTTGAAAAGTTGGAAATGTTTGTCAGGCCCAGAACAAAGCTGTGAATGAATACTACAGTAATTTGCTTTCCCACAATCTCCTGCTTTCTCTAAAGCAGACACGGAAGCAACTGATGGGGCTAGAGCAAAAGAAAAAAAAAAAGACTATTAGCACCAGTGGTATCTGGTATGTCGTTGCTATTATGTGTATAATAGCCTTTGTGTTATCTACATATGTACTGTAATGCATAGAGAACGAGCTACAGAGTTGAGACAGCTCAAGAGAATAGCTTTTAAGCAAAACACTATGCTAAAGAGACTGATCTTCTTTCTAAAAAAAATGCCCATTAGCACACAAGGGCAGTATTGAATCGTGTTTGCAGTGTAGAGGGAATAGTTTGGCCTGGCTTCTATGTTTGCAACTGTACGGAAGGAGGAGGGGAAGAAGAAGAAGAAGAAAAAGAAGAAGGAGAAGGGGGAAAAAAATCAATAAATTCCGTGTAAGCAAAGTCACAGCAACCTTTAAAATAATAAGACAAATCCATTTATTTCACAAATGTCTTCATTTCCAAATGCCATTGTTTGGGGCACTCTGCTGTCATTGTCCATGACATTTTCGAAAACTTGGCTCTTAATCATTTAGGTGTAGCTGGAGTTCTCCAGCAACAGCCAAGTTAAAAGATTATACATTCACCCCACTGCTTTAACAGCCTTGTGCTGTGGGGTGAAGGAGGGAGGCTGGCGGTGGGGGAAGAGACAAGGCTTAAATATGGGCAGAAAAGCTCAGCTGTATTGCTATATACAATGAAAAGTAATTACAGAGAAAAATGAAAGCTGTTTCTTGCTGTTAGCAGGAAGAATAAGAGAATTCTGTACCTTTTTAAAGCTCTGAGTCCATTTTGATGTAATTGGTTCTGGAATTATTTATGACATTAATTGCTGTGCTATCGACTGCCTGTCAGTGGCTCTGGCAGTTAGTCCATCTTTCTTAGCAGAGACAGCCTGCTCAGCCCAAACTAGACTGACAAGCTAATTATACCCATCTTCCCCTTCAATGACAAATGCTGCTCATCGGAAACCTTTCTAGAAATAAGCTCTCATTCTTTTCCCTTTTTCCTGAGCCAGACATAACGGATATCTCAAGGTGCAGATCACAGCTAAAACTCAGCTCACAGGGCTATTAGCTCTGAACATCTCACTTGAGCCAAAAAACCTAAGCATCTTATGTTATCAAACTGTATGTCATTCCCTGATGCTAGTTTTCAGGGATGAGCAGGGGCCTGGCCTGTCAGTCAGAGCCAGGCAAAGAGAGCCAAGCTGACTGAATTAGCCAAGCTCTTCTTAACCGTCAACCGCGTCCAACTCAGGTGATGATATGGAGGCTGGGAAAATGCCTCTGTGCTTTGTTGCCGTGGGGGTTGCTTTGAGGATGCTCACTGCAGGGGCCCGGTTTAGGAAGGCTAGGTGGATAGTTTCCTTGGCTGCCTCGGATCCCAAAGCCCCTTTGTGATTTAATTGTGTAAATTGTTCTTGTGCTCAAGGTTTATTTTGCATGCAAATTTATGAGAACACTTTGGAGGCGGGGCATCTACCCCAGCAGGCACTGCTTTAAGGAGTGGGTACTTTGGAGGAGTCACAAGAGGAGAAATGGCTTTAGGAGCACGCAGACTAGTTAGGAAGATGAGACACGCACATAAACAGGCAGGAAAAGCCTTTTCTCCAAGCATTAGGTAAACACAGGGAAGTCATATATTTTACTAGAATGATGGAAAGCCTAACAAAAAGAAGCAGTTCTCTTTTGGAAATACCAACTGGTCTGTTCTCTGCTACAGGTATTTTTTGCTCTGTTTTGTGCTGTCCAAAACAAGTTGGCAAAATGAACTCTCTTTTTAAAAGATAAAGGTGCTTCAGAAAAGAAAGGCCCAAATGTGCATTGTTACTCATTTGGGATGAAACTCAGACAGCTAGAATTCAAGTCCCTCCACTTGGGCAAGACACAGACTCTCAAAATCCAAGCCTGCAACATGAATTGAATAACCCCAGTTGACTGCCCAGTCAAAACTTGGCAGGAATAAATTTAGAAAAATTATAAAAACACTGAATAGACAAGAATTGTTTGATTTGTGCCAAAGTATGGTAATGAGAACTGAGTGCGCCACGGGCTTTGGAGCAGAAAAGTCACTGGAGACAGCTTGCTTTGAGAAAGAACTTATTAGAAAGCCTTTGAGATTGTGGGATCCCTAGGGACAGTATTAGGTGCTTTGCGATTTTTCACATAATTTTGATATTGTCTTTGCTTATGGCTGAAAGGACCATTTATGGAACCCAAGTGGACACAAGAGGTGGACTGCGGTAGATGTGTATTGTATTAGCTTAGCTAAACTGCACATTTCCTAGAATTCTCTTCCCTGCATAGTTCCAAGTTAATGCCACATGGACATTTTGTATGAGAGTTAGAAGAAGACAGTAGAGGTGTGGCCATATTCTTTTATTCTTCAGAGGTCATTGGAGGCAGCCCTACATTGCCACATATCTGCTGGCTTATCTGATTGACATGGGACAGATGTAGGGCTCACAGGCTCCTCCAGAGCTGCAGAGTTATCTGCTTCAGCTTTTCCAATGCCTGGAAGAGGTGCCAGCATGACACGTGGGGTCAGCTTCTCCTGCAGCCCACCCCCTCATCAAAGCTGGAGGTCTATAGGCGGTAAGAGACCAACATGGAATCCCAACTTTCCTCCGGAGTTCAAACTCGGCCTTGTAGGTTCCAGCCTGTCCTTGATTTCCTGACTTCATATCTATCTTTCTTTCCTGGTTGTCTGCTATGGGCTTCAGCCCTAGCACCAATATAATATATATATATATATATATATATATATATATATATATATATATATATATACATACATACACATACACACACACACACACACACACACACACACACACACATATATACATACACATACATACATATTCCAGTAAAGGACTCAACAGGTGGAAGAGATCATCAGTTACTATGTCTATAAAGACATGGTCATCAGTGTGCCTTGCACCTATATTTGATTTTCATGTTAGAGTAAGGCAAGTGAGAGAAGAAAAATTGTGTAAAGTTTGAGCTCTATCCTTATAATTAAACACTACCTAATATTTTGACTTTATGGTACCAAATGTTTGTATAGCTAGAAAATGGACTTTGTTTTCATACAGAGGTCAATAATCTATGAATGTGAGCTACTGATCAAAGGCATAGTGCAGTGAAACTTGATCTACAAAGGAGTATAAATAGGGTGATGCCCCCTATCCCAATTTACTCAGAGCTGAGGGATTTCATGGGTCATGGACTGTTATGCCCAGAATTCATGATCCCCAAAGACCACTAGGGAGCCGAGTCCGATGCAAAAGCAAAGAGCCTTTATTCGAGCTAGCTCAAGCTCAATCCCCTACCTGCACCGACGCAGCGGTGAGATACCAGGGAAAGAGAGCGAGTTTCAAAAGGACAAAGGTTTTATTGGGGTCTAGGGGCAGTTGGTGAGGTAATGGCTATGGCCTCAGCCGATTGGCTGGGGAAGGGTCCTGGGGAAGGGTCCGAGTCCTGTTAGGCAGGTGAGGGGGGGGGTTACTCAAGGGGAGGAGGTGT
>NC_064818.1:35329114-35407111 GCF_023721935.1 Panthera uncia | reverse complement strand
TAGGGGCAGTTGGTGAGGTAATGGCTATGGCCTCAGCCGATTGGCTGGGGAAGGGTCCTGGGGAAGGGTCCGAGTCCTGTTAGGCAGGTGAGGGGGGGGGGTTACTCAAGGGGAGGAGGTGTGGTCAAGGTGAAGGACACAGAACAAGATGGAGTCGGCTGGCGTAGGCCCGCCCTTTCATTCCCCCCTTGTCATGTAGCTTAGGGACCCAATCATGGGACTGGCTGCATTTATGGTGACAAGGGGAACAGAGTTTGGAGGTTTACGCAAAGTTCTGGGAACCAAGTGTCCCTGGGGTGGCTCTGGGACGTCTGATTAAGTATTGTCCCCGAGCTGGTGTCTATGATCTGCCAGGTGATGTTTTGGGGGGGCGTGGGGACTCCCGGCAGCATGAGCAATGACAAGCAGATTCAACAGAGTTACCAATATTAGGTAGGTCGAATGCGCTGTAGCTTCAGCTTGAGCGGGTTGTGTTGGTCCCGACTGATGGCCCATCGCGTGACAACGTCCTTCCGGATCGAGGAGGGGTCTGCTGGCTGAGCGTGGGTGTGATGGACCCAGGTCGCGATGCCGTCTACCTTGAGAGCTGTGGGGGTTGTCAACACCACAATGTAGGGTCCCTTCCAGCGCGGCTCGAGAGTCTCTCGGTGGTGCCTCTTGACATAGACCCAGTCTCCCAGCCTGTACTGATGAGGTGTCGGGATCGGGTCAGCCTCGTAGATGGCACGGAGGCGCGGCCAAATGTGCTCGTGTGCCCTCTGGAGCCCGCTCAAGGAAAGAAAAAGTTCTTGATCTTTAAACTCAGCAATAAGTTCAGCTCGAAGGCTGGGAATAACAGGGGGTGGCCTGCCAAACATGATCTCGTAGGGAATAAAACCCAGAGTGTAAGGAGTGTTTCTAACCCGGTAAAGGGCGTACGGTAGGAGAGTCACCCAGTCCCCGTCTCCATGGTTAATTTGGTAAGGGTCTCTTTTAGGGTTTTATTCATTCTTTCTACCTGTCCTGAGCTCTGGGGCCTATAAGCACAATGTAATTTCCAGTTTGCCCCCACCGCCTTGGCTACTGCCTGTGTTACCTGAGAGATAAAAGCTGGTCCATTGTCTGATACTACCATGGCAGGAAAACCGTACCTGGGTAAGATGTCTTCTAGTAGCTTCTTAGCCACCGTCTGAGCCGTTTCATGCTTGGTTGGGTATGCCTCCACCCAGCCAGAGAAGGTGTCTGTAAATACCAGGTCCTTGTGTAGTGCCTCGTCGAAGATGGTGGGTGAATTTTTGAATCCCTGAGGTAGCCGTGTCCAGGTGAGTTGCCCACTGTAGCCCTCCTCCGGATCATGCCACTCAAAGGCGAACAAGGGTTGGCTCTGGGGTGCCAACGGCAGACTGAAGAAGGCATCCTTTAAATCTAGTACAGTATACCAGACCCTGGAGGGTGCCAAGGAGCTCAAGAGAGTATATGGGTTGGGAACAGTTGGGTGTATGTCCGTGACCCTCTTATTTACTTCCCGGAGGTCTTGTACCGGTCGGTAGTCATTTGTGTGAGGCTTTTTGACAGGCAGTAAGGGGGTGTTCCAGGCAGACTGGCAAGGAACTAGTACCCCTAGACTTTGTAGTCTCCGGATGTGTGGCTGGATCCCCTTCCGGGCCTCCTGAGACATGGGGTATTGTTTGATCCTTACCGGACTCTCTCCTGGCTTGAGCTCTACCAGGACTGGGGTCCTATGAGCGGCTAGTCCCATCCCTTCTGTCTCTGCCCAAACCAAGGGGAATTCTTGTAGCCATCTGTCTATATTATCCTCTCTCGGGAGCGCCTCCTGGTGGAGGAGGTATTCATCCTCCAGTTTCATGGTCAGGACCTGGATGGGGTGGCCCTTGCCATCGGTGACCTGAGGCCCCCCCTTGTCTGAAAGTTATCTGAGCTCCAATCTTGGTCAGTAAGTCCCCTCCTAACAGTGGGTAGGGGCATTCTGGTATTACCATAAAGGAGTGGGATACCCGGCCCGTTCCCAAATCTACTGTTCTTCGGGTAGTCCATGAATACTGGCTCATACCAGTTGCCCCTTGTACCCAGGACTTCTTGTTGGGTAGTTTTCCTTGTGGGGTGCGGAGGACCGAATGTTGTGCTCCGGTGTTGACAAGGAAATCAATAGGGGTCCCCTCCACTTTAAGAGTTACCCTGGGTTCGGGGAGAGGGTCCGAACCCCGACTCCCCTAATCACTTAGTTCATCTAGCTCTAGGACTTTTACTCGATCAGTCTTGCTTCCCTTCCTGCCGGCCCTTTTTGGACAATCTCGGGCCCAGTGCCCTATCTCCTTGCAGTATGCACACTGATCCTTCTGCAGCCTCTGCTTCCCCCCCCCTTGGTGGTTCCTTTACCTTTTCTTGCGTCGTCTGCCAGCTGCCGGAGACGGCGGTCTCGTTCCTCGGGGAAGTCAGCAGTGGTAGCTAGTAGTATTCTGGCCAGGTCTCGAGTCTGCTTACTGCTGGCAGCCGCCATGGCGCGAACCTGCTTGTTCTCAGGAGGCTCCTGGTTATTATATACCTTTTCGGCTACCACCAGTAAGTCCTGCAGACTTTTTTTCTCCTAGTCTATCTATTTTTTGTAATTTTCTCCTAATGTCTATGACCGATTGGTTTACAAAGGCCATGATAACAACTGCCTTGCTTTCCAGAGCCTCTGGATCCATGGGGGTATAGGTATGGAATGCCTCCATGATCCGTTCTAAAAAGTCAGCTGGAGATTCATCTTTTCCCTGTTGTACATTTGCTACCTTGGCCAAATTGGTTGGCTTTCTAGCAGCCATTCGGAGACCCCCCATTAGAGTCTGGCGGTAGACCCGGAGCCTCTCCTTACCTTCTGCCATGTTGAAATCCCACTGGGGCCGAGTTAAGGGGAAGGAGGCATCTATCTGAGCCTGGTTGGTGGTGGGATTCCCGTCTGCGCCTGGAACTAGTTTTCGGGCCCCACTGAGGATTCTTTCTCTTTCTTGAAAGGCCAATAGTGATGGGGCTGATTTCCCTCCGCGTCTGGGGGTCCGGTGGCTCTCAGGGGCAGAATAGTGGAGTCGGCGGTGGAGGCGGATTGCTCCCTCTGAGCCCTTTGTCTGGTAAAGGGCGGGCTTCCCCCTGGAGCGTTTCCGCCTCCCGCTCTCGAAACAGCGTCTGCCTCCCCCGGAGTGGGAGGATGGTGTTCTTCCAGCATCCTAGAGGGGTTATACGGGGGAGGAAAAATTAATTCTTCTTCAGTACCCCCCTGTAGGACAGGGTAGAGGGGTACTGAAGGCTGGGTAAGACTTTTCCTCTTCTCTGTCTCCTGCAAAGCAAGAATGGGTTTTGGCTCCGGAGGGAGCAGGGTTAGGAAGGGCTTAAGCCAAGAGGGTGGGTCTTCTACAAGGTCCTGCCAAGTGATAATGTAAGGGAGCTGATCAAGATGGCCCGTCTTAGGCTGAGAGATGATACTCCTGACTCGGTGGATGGTAGGGAGGTCGAAGGTCCCCTCTGGTGGCCATCCGACATTGAAAGTTGGCCACTCGCTAGAACAAAAAAACTGCAACCGACCCTTTCGGACTTCCACACTGAGGTTGTTAGCTCTTCCCCTCACATCCTTAAAGTGATCAATCATAATACTTAGAGGAGTAGTCTGAGTCTGTCCCATAACGTCCGTCCAGTAAGTCCACAGAACAAAACAGAGAAACACAAAAACAGACAAACAGGGCCCCTAGAAAGTCTTCCAACTCCATGGAAGCAAAACTGAGAGCTAGCTTAGACATTTGAGGGGATTCCACGTCCCTCCAAAACCAATGAGGGGATTCCACGTCCCTCCAAAGACGACGGCCTCACGCTGACCAGCAGGAGCGACCCGCCTCGTCTCAGACTTTTGAGGGGATTCCACGTCCCTCCAGAAGGGAGAATCGGAACGTCTTCCGAAACTCCCGGCCCGTGGTCCTCCAGTGCGTCCATTTAGACCGTGTCGGGCACTACCAGAATTCCAGAAATGAGCTCACACAGAAAAGACAGAACAAACAGACAGACACTAACCGTGGCCAGTCAGGCTCTCCGGGTCGGGGGTCCCTCGGGGGTCTTGGGGATCCCGGGCCGAGCCCCCAAATGTTATGCCCAGAATTCATGATCCCCAAAGACCACTAGGGAGCCGAGTCCGATGCAAAAGCAAAGAGCCTTTATTCAAGCTAGCTCGAGCTCAATCCCCTACCTGCACTGACGCAGCGGTGAGATACCAGGGAAAGAGAGGGAGTTTCAAAGGGACAAAGGTTTTATTGGGGCCTAGGGGCAGTTGGTGAGGTAATGGCTATGGCCTCAGCCGATTGGCTGGGGAAGGGTCCTGGGGAAGGGTCCGAGTCCTGTTAGGCAAGTGAGGGGGGGTTACTCAAGGGGAGGAGGTGTGGTCAAGGTGAAGGACACAGAACAAGATGGAGTCGGCCGGTGTAGGCCCGCCCTTTCAGAACCTTCAGTACTAACTCAGAGACAGTCCCAGAAAAACTGGGATGGCTGATTCCCCTAAGTATAAGACAACTTTCTTGGCATGAGAGGGAGTCAGCTCCGCATTACAATACTTTTAGTCTGTTTCCTCACCTCTAAGATAATTTGTCTAAGGATAAACTTTTTTAATATATGTAAGGCACTTATAGTTCTTGATAAATAATAAACACAAGATATGTAGTTTACTAATAATTAGCAAATAATATTATTAGAAAAAGTAACACACGAATATGTAAAATTATAAGAAAAAATCCATATGTAATGAAAGATTAAGCATTAAGTGAGAATGAAAGCAAGTGCTACCAGGGTCCATGGGGGCATACAACATGAGAGCAGGAGGTTCTTGTCATTCAATGGGATATCTACTCACACTAAGCTAAGTGAAAAGATTGATTTGGTGAACCAAGTAGATATTAATTGTTACCTTGATGGGGCTTTCAACCTATGGGAGGGCCTGACATTACACAAAATACAACCAAAAATGAGTATTATGAGGGAAAATAATTGAGTGCCCTCAGAGAAAATTCAGGGAGTGATCTAATTTAGACTGGGTAAGGAGAGAGGGGTTCCCTGATGAAATGCCACTGAGAATGAGTCCTGAAGGATGAGAAGGAGTCAACCAGACAAAAAGGAGGAAAAAGCACAGCCCATACACAGGGGAAGAATGGGGCTTAGGGAATGGATCATGGAAGAAGTAGGACTTGAATTAGGTCTTGAAGGATAGGTGAGTTTTCAATAGACACAGAGAAATAATGCATATCATGGGTCCTTCTACTTCCTTACTGACCTTGGGAAGATTATTTCTATTGAGAGGCCTCAATTTCTCCCTCCATGAAATAAATGGGTTCAACTGGATGATCCCCATGGAAGAATTATGTTAATATAATTGAATATGCCCAAGATGATGAACAGATAAGAATCAAAGGTCACTTGCCATTAATCATGGCCAAACACAAATATCCCCCAAGAAATGGAGAAAAAGTGCAGATTCCACAGGTTGCTATAGTCACTGCCCATTAATTGAATGGACTAAGACCTTTACTTAGTGAAGATTCACTCAGATGTGAAGAGATGATGGTGTGTAAATTAGGCCTGACTAGGAGCAAGTCTGATGCGAGTATTGGCCTCTTGTGGAGGAATGTGTGCCTCTTATTTTCAGTGAATGATTTCAGTAGGTCAGAAAAAAGCATTTTCCCACTTATGAAGTCCTTCCCCACTAGAAGAAAGGGGATGATTGATCGTCTAAACTGTGGACACTTCACACTATACATATTTTTTCTCCTGGTAAACTCCTTGGAAGCATCCACATAAAATTAACACGAAGCTCTCAAAACTGGCTCCTTTAAATCACTCACTCTGTGCCTATAAATTGTGGGGTGCTGAGGGCAGCTTTCTTAGGGCATTTTTTTCACTGATTTCTGGGCTTCGCCCCCCAACATTGCCAAAAAAGGAGGAAATCAGGACTTCTCTGATGACCTTTAAACCAGTGAGCCTCATGAGGACAAAAGAGTCTGTTCCTGTGTCCCTGACTCATGGCCCAGAGCCTGGCCCACAGTGGGACCCCGGGAACTATCAGTGAGTTGAATGGACAAATTAACTTCAAGCCAAGATCTGGTTTGATCTGATCTGGCTAATGTGGAAATTGAGGCATGGCAAGGAGATTAGAGAAGCATTTAGAGAAAGAGTAGCATCCTGACATTTGGTAAGAAAAGTACTCTCAGTCAAGCTGTAGAGGAGGGCTGCCTCTTCGGGCCCTTAGCAAAGTGAACTTCACCCAGGTGACTGTTCTCTAATCTGAGCTCTGCAGGTAAATTTTTCTCTCCTAGCTAGAAAAACGTCCTTAAAAAAATAAAGTGAACTTGGCAGTCTTTCAAATTCTGTAGCTTAGACTTTCAAATAAACATTTTACAACATGACATAGGATGGCTTAAGCTCAGTCCTGATGAAGACAGAAATCATTTAGCAATTGCAATGCAAATAAGATAGTATCTTACAATTAGTAAGCAGATCATAGACTCCAAAGTCCTTTTACATATATTATCCTGTTCAGAATGGTACAACTTCAGGTCCAATATAGGTGGGGACCAGATATCTCTTGCTTATCACTGTATTCTCCTCACTTCAATAAATAGTTGTTAATAGATATTTGTTGAATAAACCAGTGACAACAAACAGGATGATAGCTTAGAAATGCCATATCATTTTCCCAATGTCAGGTAGTTAATAAATGGTAGAATAGTTACATTTCACAGGTAGCTAAGAATGTTTCCCAAATATGTTCATAGCTCAGCTTCTTGCCACACCCACAATGGTATGACAGGTGGATTCACCTTCAGTGTCATTGACACAGGTAGTGTTCAAGTTGAAAAAAGGAGAAAGCTTTAGATCATAAAGAAAAATATGGAAAAACAATAGTCATCCAATGTAGATTCCTCTATAGAAATTAGCTCACACATCCAAAAGAAAATCAACCCTCATTATAGCTTTGTATTATAGTATTATATTATGGTTTATCATGCCATATGGGTTGATATTTTAAAGCCAATAAACACTTTTTTAAAGCTCACTAAAACGCCCGAGAATTATTGCTCTTTCTTAAATTCCTCTGATTTTTCTATAAAAGTATACTTTGACCAAAATTTAGCAGTCATGCAGATGATATGCAGATGCCTTTCATCTTTAAGAATAATATTGTTTAGCAATCTATTCATGACTTCTGGAAATTATCCCTTGGGTGCTTCTAAAATGCTTCTTGCACAGGAAGTCCTATACCCAATAATTTACCAGTCTTGGGGATGGCAGGGTAAGTGGAACGTTTACATCCAGTCAAACCCAGAAAGGCTGTAGTACATAACTCCAGGAAAAATGCTATATTCAGTGGTGCTTTCTCTTTTTAATTTCTGAATTTAAGGCTGCAGTTGGAAAGAAGAGAAAGATGGGCACCCCCCTTTCCTTCTGGTCGATAAGCTCACATCAGCTTGCCTGGAACTCACAGACATTATCTCCACTCAGGACAGGTGGCGGAAGGGGTGGTTTGCTCCCTCCTCACCCTGTCCTTTTAGGTTTCCGACATTTTTAAGACATGTGTAGAATTTTTTTCAGGTGAATGCCACAAGAGATTTAATAGAAGATGCATTTGTTTTTGACTTCTAATTAATCAAGATAACATCTCTCTCAACCATTAGACAGTAAAATCAATACCTCAGGCAGCTGCACCACCAGTTAGACTTATACACCGATACCTATTATTGGCAAATCAGTGATGTATTTAACCATGTTGTACTCTATCATTTTATAATATGAGACCAACATGACTATGTTGAGGGTGTGTAGAGCAGGATATTTTTGCCCCTGGAGGCAGTGATGGGATTTCTGCCACATCTCATCATGGCCCACACCCTCCCACAACCAAAGCTGGGATAATGATTCACTTCCCAGATTCTGATTTGCTAGAAACAATTTACTCACCATGAGAGACACTAGAATCCCAGAATATGAGAAACATAGGTAGAGCAAAGATCCCAGATAAAAAGGTGAGACAACAACTATGAGAGATGTGGGTATGTCATGAATTCCTTCCATCAACAGGCAGTGGTGGCCTGGGGCGGGAAGGGCCCTGGCTATTCTGAGGCTCTGCTCTCTGGAAATAGTATGTGAAGGATGTCCTAGGTCTAGCTGAGGAGGCAGTGAATCTCTGGGGAATTCACTGTAGAATTTGCATAAGTGGTACCTGCCCTATTCACTGCCATATTCACTGGAATATTCTTCCAGGCAAAACCCACCAGGTCAAGGGCTCCATGGTAGGGGGAGGGCTTTCTCTTTGAGGCAACCTGACCCAGAACTAGGGCACTGAGTGTATGACATGTTCCAGCAATTCAACCCTTGGCAGAAAGGTATCTAAGGCATTTTCTTGGTAGACCAAGAAAGCCTACACAGCAGGTGGCTCTCCCTGGGACCCTACAAAATGTCTTGACAAGCCACTCAAGTCCTGCATCACTATTGCTCTTTATTAGAGTGCCCCAAGTTTCAATCATCCCAGCTTTTCATCTAAGTTGTAAGTATTCTGTGAGCAAGACTCTTGAAGTCATGATGAGTTCTAAGTGACCTGAGACCTGAAGAAGAAACTCTGACTCAGGAGAGGAAGAGGCTGGGAGGGACTGAATAAACATACCTGCTGGGGCACCGAGGTACAACAGAGCTAGTGCTAACCTTTAGACAGGCACAATCATCTGACAGATCACTTTCCAGAAAGCATTCTCTGACTGCCACCCCCCCCCCCCCCGAGGCTTCCCCCTCCACACCCTGACTATACCTGGAACCCCTTCTCTACCACATGCTATAGTGACAGATATGTTTCCTGTCTCTTCCCTGAGTGACTGTGAGCCCCATGAGTCTTGTTCTTCCCCATCCCTCCAAGACTAAGCACAGACTTAGTCAGTCCAAAGGGGGCATTCTGCCAAGGATAGCTATTTTCATGTGAAAATTCAGATGCAGGCAGCACTGAGCTGTAGGAAACCATAAGTTAGCCTGAAAGTGAAAGAGTTAAGGAACACTGAATCCATCCCATTTTCTGGAATACCTGATGAAGGGAGAATGCCTATATTTTAGGCAAGATGGTGGAGAGAGTAATAACAACAACAACAATATCTATCATTATTATGAAAATAAGTGCATGACATTGTGTGTGTTTCTCTGAGGCTGGCTTTAAAACCCTGTCATACTGATGAGGAAACTGACTCTGAGAGGTCACATCATACACACAAGGTCACACAGCATTTGATCTTGAGCAAGCCTGAGTCTAAAATCTGTGCTCCTTCCACGATGCTACATTACCTGCCACATAACACTCTAAAGTAGTATTTCTTCAGTTTTTACTAAGACATTTTCCCTTTTCCCTCAACACTCACTTTCTTTCCCAGAACTCGTGATGGTCACAGCCTTGTGTTCCTCTCATTGGAAAGCTACACTTGGAATGTCAACATACACAGAAAAGTAAATTTTTAGAAATATGATTATGCTTCTAGGATCTATTTTTTGACACCAAGATAATGATTCAGTGGATCACAGGCATTGTGCTGGGGATTTAGACACACAAACACCCTATAAGGGGGGAAACCTCTATGCTGTGTGTGTTGGATATAAAGGATGAACTTCTGCTGACACTGTCTTTAATTGAAAGGCTTCAATTAAGTGCCCCAAATTATTCCCCAGTAATGTGAGCTATGGGTTCAATAAGAGATCCCTTCTTAATTCTTTTGTGTTGTATTCAACTTATAGTAGCTAAGAGTTTATATTGTCCATGAGCTGGGTTAAATTTGTCATTGAAATATTTTTCTCAAATATACCCTTGGGTGGGAGGCTGAATCTGTAATTTGCAGAACAAATTTGTGTGAAATGAGATATTATGCCTCTGACCTCGTCTTCAAGGCATTTCCTTCTTAATGACTTTTATTATTTTATTTTTTTAATTTTTAAATTTATTTATTTATTTATTTTTAAGTAGACTTCATGCCCAGCACAGAGCCCAGTGTGGGGCCTGAAATCATGACCCCAAGATCAAGACCTGTGCTCAGATCAAGAGTCAGATGCTCAAATAACTGAGCCACTCAGATGCCCCTCTTAATGCCATTTTTATAATCTTACCTCATATTGTCTTGAGCTGTATGATCTGTCCCATTTGAATAGAAAGCCCTGTATCAACCACAGTATGCAGTCCAATGCATTGCTCATAGGTTTGTAGAAAAGAATCAGGGTTTTGATTAATTACCTGGTGTCTGAGCTTTGATGTTAAACCTTACCCTTAATGTATTGCTGTGTGAACATGCATTATGAATTATGAAACTACTCACCCACAAAGGAAGTTGTTTGGCTAACATTTAATTTTACCACTTGTCAGCACCATGATATGAGAGAGGAACTATCTTTTGATAGGAAGCACTCTGAATTCTTGTAGAGATTTGTTGGTGATGCATCAACCTCTGCAAGGCATCTCATAATTGTGCTTACAGTCAGTGTTCATGCTTCAAACTTTGTAGCTTCCAGTCCCTCAGTATTAGTTAGCAAAATCAGAGGAGCTGGTCTTCCATAAATCAATCATAGGCTTGTCCAATGTGTCTTTGACTCATACTCTTTTGTGGTAGCTCATTCCCTGTCATCTCTTTCTCTGTAGTTTTGGAGGACTTCAGGTGACCTGGTCTCTTCTTCCTTGGTCTAGGCTGCACTCATACCCACTGTTCTGACCCAATGTCAGCCATGTCTGCTTTCTTGCACTGACTCTTTGTTTTGGTATTCATTCACTCATTCATTCACTGAACAAATATTGGTTAAGCACCTACCATGTGCCAGGCACTCTGCTAGATGCTAGGGATAAAATGATGATTATTATTGGCATGGTCCTTATATTCATGATTGTTAGAGTTTATTGGAGGAGATAATAATACAATATGTAATTACGTATCACAATAAACACTAGGAAGGAAAGTAATAGCATGCTATATACATTAAAAAAAAAGTAACACAGGACCTACTTGGGATGGCTTGGTGGTAGTTAGCCTATAGTTTCCTCACTTCTTGACCACCCACCTCCTCTACCTTTGTGGAATTGCTTTTAACTGAAAAGAGTTTCCTCACTCAAGAAAATACTTTCTTCCTTCCTGGAGCACTTGTATCCAATGAGTGGTCCACAAGAGGATGCAAAGGCCTGACTCCCTTGCCTCAGGGCAGGATGATTCTGAAGCCCCTCAAAGCTCCAGATCCCATTGTAGAATCTGCTAACACTTCTGGTACAGTTGCATCCAGTTTAACTTTTCTCTCTATCCAATTCTGCACCCCTCACTGCCTTACAGGACCTGTTCCAGAGGGTATTCTCCATACATCTTGCATGAAAATTGCAGAGCCTGGTTTCTGGAGAACCTGACCTAGAGGTTAGTGGTAGGAAGAATGGGGAGACATCTCTCTAGGCAGAGGGAATAGCATGTACAAAGGCCAAGAAGGAGAAGCACTGGGAAGTAGTTGTAGAGGCTGCTGCACTCTGACAGTCCTCCCTTACACAGATGTTCCAAGGCCTCTATAACATGATCTTGCCCTGCCTATCCACATGCCTCCTGACCTACATCTCTGCCTGACCTGTACAAAGTTAGACCAGTTTCCTCCTTGCTTTTGAGGCTCTGACTATGGACTTCCTCCAGCCTGCACTGCCTTTCTCCTCTCTTAGCATCTGCCATTCTCACTCATTAACTTGATTTTTGAAAACTTTACTTCAGGCTTACTATTTTCTCAACTTAATGCTTAATTATTCATGATTCTCCTTTGTTTAGTTGGGTTTTTAAAAATGTTTTGCTTATGCAACCCTGATTGCCCTGATGAGACAAGAAGATGCTTCATAGAAGGAATGGTTCGGGAACTTCTAATTTTTTTCTTAATGTTTATCTTTGAGAGAGAGACAGAGTACAAGTTGGGGAGGGGCAGGGAAAAAGATGGAGACACAGAATCTGAAGCAGGCTCCAGGCTCTGAGCTGTCAGCACAGAGCCCGATGCGGGGTTTGAACCCACGAACCATGAGATGATGACCTGAACTGAAGTCAGACGCTTAACTGACTGAGCCACCCCAGTGCCCTGGTTCAGGAACTTCTGTGGAATTCTCTTTGTCTCAGATAGAGGGCTGAGGGAGAGATGAAGATGGGGACCAGTGAGGATTCTTAGTTATGGACAGCAGGACCCAGTCTGACTAGTTCAAGAAGGAAAGAAACTTATTAGAGGGTATTATATGACTCACAGAGTATCTGGGAGAGCCAGAGATTCAGGTTTAGAGGTTCTTCAGGGAAACATAGTCTCCTTCATCATGGGCTATGTCAGTGGGGACATCACTGCCACTTGGTCCGGACTGTAGCTCATACACAGCCCTGATGCTGAGTGAGGATATGTCACTAGAGTCTCAGTTACTTCTGTCTCTGGCTGATGCTGAGTGAGGATATGTCACTAGAGTCTCAGTTACTTCTGTCTCTGGGATGTCTCTCCTTCCATCCCTTCAGAGTAGAGTCTGGCTGGCATCTGCTTAACTGAATCCCTAGGTTCTGAATCAGAGTATCACACAGAAACATCTGACAGTAGAGCCTAAGTCATGTGACTGCACTGCCAGAAAACTGGCAAAACAAGTTTTTAGCATCTACTGTAGAGTGGTGAGAATTCATAGATGGAAAAATTGGAAGCTGAGGAAAGGTATTCAAATGTGATGAACAGCCAAAAACAATGTCTAATGAGTACTGAATATAGATGGGAGGGGAAGTGGAGATAGAGTATGAGGGACCTCTCTAATACCAGTCTATGAAGTCACCCCATATCTAGGGGTCATCACCCACTCCCCTCTCTCACTTCACAGCAGATCCTTGAGAAAGACCTTCTGATTTACTTCTTAACTGTCTCTTAAAACCACATGTCTCCCTTACCATCATCCTAGAACAGGATTAGCAAACTTTGGTCTGCAGGCCAAATCCAGCCCACCTCCTGTTTTTGTAAACCAAGTTTTCTCAGACCACAGCCACACCCATTTGTTGGGCACAGCCACACACTGGGTCCTGCAACCATGTGACTGACAAAGCCTAAAATATTTACTACCTGGTCCTTTACAGAAAAGGTTTGCTGACTCCTGTCCTAGTCTATGCCAGCACCATCTCTTACGGGGCTTCTGCAAGAACTTCTTAAAGAACTCCACATTTCTTATCAGTGAGTAAATCTGATACCCAGAGTACTTACTGCAAAACATACATAGGATCATGTCAGTGTAAGACAAAATTATTCAGTAAAGTTTCATTATACTTAATATAAAGAGCAACAGCCTCAAAATGGCAGTGAGATCCTGCAAAGTTTAATATGTGTCTACACACATGGTTGGCCAGTGGGGCAATGATACTGAGAGAAAGACATCAATGGACATGGTTAGAGTATGTGACGTTTCTTTGATATCAAGGATGAGAGGTAATATTCTGACAAAGCATAAATTGAGAACTTGTCCTGAGACACTGGATACAGGCTTTTCCCAAGCCCCTCACACACAAAAAAACCAGCTGTTATCTATGGATAACATTCCACAGAATGAGGATTCAACTGGCAGCAAGATGCTTGATTTTGTCATCCTCCTATTTTTAAAAATACCTGCTTGTCTCCCTCTCCCCTCACCCATCTATCTGATGTGAAGTCTGACTGTGGCCCTGCTTGCTCTTTGGATACAAGGGACAAATCCTTCATATTTATTCTTATTTATTTATTCTTATTCATATTTATTCATATTCATATTTATTGCAGGACTACGTAAATTAGTGGTTAATTTTCCAGGTATGGTGAACTCCAGTAGGCCTCTGTTTCAAACATGCATAAGGTCCATTCCTGAAATGAACTCCCTGGTATAAGTTAAAGATTCTCACAGTACCATTTCAGCAGATTAGCTTTTTTGTTTAGTTGGTTCATTCAGGTTTTGTGTTTTCTATTTTTGTTGTTTTTTTTTTGTACTTCCCCCTCCCAATGTTTATTAATTTATTTTGAGAGAGAGAGACAGCATGGGCAGGGGAGGGGCAGAGAGAGCGAGGGACAGAAAGAATTTCAAGCAGGCTCCGTGTTGTCAGCACAGAGCTTGATGCTGGGTTCGATCTCGTGAACCATGAGATCATGACCTGAGCTGAACTCAAGAGTCAGACACTTAACTGACTGAACCACCTAGGTGCCCCAATCTTTCTGAACTTCTATTTTTTATGCATAGTATACTATCATCACTTGAACTACATAATAAGGGGAAAGTACAGTAGCAATCAAATGCATTAATTATTTTATCAGATGAATAATTTGTCCATTTTGTAAGTAAAAAACTCCCTTTTAAGCTTAACACATTCTAATTATTATAATGATAGCTTTTTTAAAAAAAAAGTTTTAATTACAGTTAGCATACAGTGTTATATTAGTTTCAGGTGTATAATGTAATTCAATACTTCCATATTAATAATAGCTTTTTAAATTTTATGAAGCCTATTACTACAACTAGGCATCCTTCTCTTTAGACTTACCATTCTATTATTTTTAGCCCTATTCTCAAGACTATGGAAGATAGTCTTACTTTATGCCAACATCAAGGTATTCTTTCCTACCCCAAACATGTAATGAATACTCTCCAGGAAGCCCTGGGGATATCTATCTATTATCTATCTATCTATCTATCTATCTATCACCTACCTACATACCCATTATTTGTTCATTGGTTTGGAATAGAATAATAGAAGCTAAAATTGGTTCTAGGGCTAAATGTCTTAGGCATGTTGACAATAAGCGTATTATTTATTTTTAGAAATTTTATTTATTTGTATTTTTTTAATGTTTGTTTATTTTTTTAATATGAAATTTATTGTCAAATTGGTTTACATACCACACCCAGTGCTCATCCCAACAGGTGCCCTCCTCAATACCCACCACCCACCCCCCATTAACCCTCAGATTGTTCTCAGTTTTTAAGAGTCTCTTATGGTTTGGCTCCCTCCCTCTCTAACTTAACTTTTCTCTTCTCTTCTCTTCTCTTCTCTTCTCTTCTCTTCTCTTCTTCTTTTCTTTTCTTTTCTTTTCTTTTCTTTTTTTTGTATTGGACTATGATGTACATGCAGAACACAAAATACACAAAATATAAAATACACAAAATACAACACAGTACACAGCTCAATGGATTTTCTGCAAAGTGAACACAGTCATATAACCACCACCCAGATCAAGAATACAACACCAAAGATCCCCCATGGCCCATTATAGTCACTATATCTCCAAAGGTAACAAGGATTAAGAGAGCTGTCACACTGCATCTCTTCTCCTCTTCTTAAGAGGGCACCATTTATATTGGATTGGAGCTTATTGAACACATTTTTTGAAGGGATACAATTAAACCCATAGTAATCAGTTTTAAAGCTCTGTAGTTAGTTGTATACCTACTTAGGATCATTATGTCTTTTAGGTAAATTGATATTTATCCCTATGTATTGTCCATTTTTATCCTTGGTAATTTTTTCCCCTCTAAGTCCTACTTTGTCTGATACTAATATACAAATTCCAGATTTTTAAAAATTAGTGTTTGCAAGGTAGACTTTGGTGTTTGTTTTACTCTTAACCTATGTATATTATTACTTCCAGAGAGTTTCTATGTTTTTTTTTTAGTTATATATTTATCAATTCTAATGATCTCTGTCTTTTCACTGGTATATTTACACCATTAGTATTTACTATTGACATGTTTAGGTTTATTGTTTTCTGGTTTTTATTCCCCTGTTTCTTCTTTCCTGCCCTTCTTGGGGTTATTTAGACATCTTTAACATTCTATTCTAAATTGTATATTGTGTTTTTAAATATGTAATTTTTTAGGCGTTGCCCCAGGGATTACTACTTAGAATCACTATTTTATCACTTTATGTGTAATGTAGGAAGTGTACCATAATATAGGTCCCTGTACCCTCCCTTCTTTGTGTTATAGTTGTCTTATATCTTATATCTTATATATATATCTGTATACATTGAAAATGCTTGGGATAATGTTTTAATTTTTATTTCAATGGACAAACACATTTTTAAAGAACTCAGTAGCAAAAGGAGAGTCTATTATATTTACCTAGGTCTTATTATTTCTATTATTCTTCCTTTATTTCCATAGCTTTTCATCTGTTATCCCTCTGTCTGAAGAACTTCCTTTAGCAATTCTTCTAGGTCAGGCTTGTTGCTAGCAGCAAAATCCGTTAGTATTCCTTCATATGAGAAAGTTTTTATCTCATCTTTGTTCCTAAAGGATAATTTTTGCTGGAAATTCAATTTCTTTATCAGATAATTGATTGGATAATCAGACTTTCTATTTCTTCTTGTGTCAATTTTAGTATGTTGCTTTTTTAAAAAAATGTTGTGTTTCATCTAGTTTTTCAAATTATTGGCATAAATTGTTCATGATACACTCCTTCAAATATCTATAGGATTTGTATTTTCATTACTTTATTTATCCCTGATATTTGTGCCTTCTCTCTCTCTCTTTTTTTTTTTTTCCTTATCAATCTCCTTGGGGGTTTATCAAGAGAAAAAGAAATAAATTATAAATATCATGAATGAATGACTAATGGAGCTCTGAATATTAATGTACATATCTTTATGTGGACATATGTTTTCATTTCTCTTGGGTAGATTACTAGAAGTAGAAATAATGGATCATATACTAAATTTATCTTCAAAGATTTAAGAAACTGCCAAACTGTTTTCCAAAGTTTCTGTATCATTTTACATTCTCATCGGCAATGCATAAGGCTTCTAGGTTCTCCACATTCTCACCAATATGTGGTATTGTCTTTCATTTTGATTATAGTCATTCTAGTGGGTGTATAGTGATATCTCATTGTGATTTTAATTTGAATTTCTCTAGCAATTAATAATATTAGGTACTTTTTTGTGTGTATTAGCCATGTCTAGATATTATGTGATAGAATGGTTAAAATATTTTACCTGTATTTTAACTGTATTTTTTGTCTTATTATTGAGTTATAGGAGTTCTTCATATGTTCTAAATATCAGGCATTAAAAAATCCAGGATTTTTATAGTCTTCCTTGTTTTACTGTCCTCTAGTTCCTTTTGTGTGTGCAGCCTCAGGTTAAGCTAGGAGTATAAGAAGAGCTTGGAGATTCTGTGTCTCAATTGACCATGTGTACAGACTCAGCCAACAATATATATTTGTCCCAATCAAGACTGCAACCTCAGGCTACTAGGCTACCATTGGCCTTGATACTTATTTGTCTTAGAGAAGTCATTTCCATTGAATGGGCAGTACCTATTGCCCCAAATGGAGTGAGTCCTCTTCAACAGTGTCAGAAAAGTTAGTCCTCATGGCCCACCTTATCCTGGCAGAATCTACATTACCTGTTGAAGGAGAGGGGAATGGGAGTAGCCCCAGCCCCAGGTCTGAATGCCACAGAATCCCACTGTTATTATCATAAATTCAACAGTTTATCACATATTGTTATATAACTTGGGTAGAATTTCAGAATAATGACATAATATTACTTGTTAATTTTGTCCAGCTTTATAGTTACTTCTTGAGAGAGTATTTGCTACTCTTGCTTGGCCATAATCCTGACCTTCCCATCTTGAATTTTTACTTTCTTATTTTTAATATATACATTTAACTCTATATATTTTCTTCTAAGAACAATTTGAACTGCATCGTATAAGTTTTGATAAGTTTTATTTCATAATAATTCAATTTAAAATATATTTTAATTTCCATTTCAATTATTTCTTTGCTTCATGGGTTATTTATAATTGTACTGTCTAATTGCATACTATGAGGAGTTTTAATAATCTTCTGCTATGGCTTATTGGCTTCATTAAACTATTTTAAAAGAATATACTCTAAATCAGTCATGATTTTGCCCCCCCAGAGGACATCTGGCAATATCTGGAGATGAGTGCTATTGTTGTAACTGTGGGAGGTGAGCTGATACTGACAACTAGTGGATAGAGGCCAGGGATACTGCTAATCATCCTATAATGTACAGAACAACCACTCACAACAGAGAATTATCAAGCCTAAAATATCAGTATTGTCAAGGGTGAGACATCCTGAAGTGGTTGAGACTAACCTGAAAGCCTAGCTTGTCACAGATTTTGATAAATGTTCCATATTTACTGGAAAATAATGTGATTTTGTCAATGTTCAATTCAATGTCCTCTGTTAGATTCATATTTGCTAATTATGTTCTTAATGGATTCTAGATTCTTAGTAATGTTTACCTGTTTTTTCTACCAGTTACTAAGAAAAGCATGTTAAGCATGTTAAATTCTCCCATTTTGTTTGTAGATTTATCTTTTATTTTCTTTCAATTACTGCTTATATATTTTGAAGTAATTTTTAGGTTCACATAAATTTTTCTATCTTTTGCCTAATAGACCTTTGTCATGAATCATCTCTAGTAATGCTTCATGTCTTATCTGATATTATGCCAGGTTTCTTATGGTTAATGTTTCCATATCTTTTTTCTATCCATTAATATTCAACTACTCTACAATTTACGTAAGTTGTCCCTTGTAAGTATGAGTTTGAGATTTTATCCACTTCAAGAATATTTGTATTTTATTGAAATATTCAGACAATTTTCATTTAATATTATTACTAATATATTTGGGTTTATATTTACCATCTTAATGTTTTTTATGTATTACC
This sequence comes from Panthera uncia, assembly GCF_023721935.1. Lineage (NCBI taxonomy): Eukaryota > Metazoa > Chordata > Mammalia > Carnivora > Felidae > Panthera > Panthera uncia. Next base: position 35,388,398 of record NC_064818.1, on the reverse strand, counting down.
TACTTTGGGTTCCTTTTTCTCTCTTTCAAAGTTTTTTGATTAATCTTTCCTCTTTATTTTCTCTATTACAAATTTCTTCTATTTGTTTGGTGGTTTTCCTAGATATTACAAAATACAGTGTTGCGTTATTAGAATCTAATTATGTTAGTACTTTCACCTCTTCCCAGATAATCCTAAGAGTTTAGAATATTTACCTCCATTTAGTCTAGCATTTTTGATGTTTTTCAAGTTAGTTGTTATCATACACTTTAATTTTGTACGTGTATTTTAAATCACACAAGGTATTGCTATTTTGTACAGTCACTATGGCTTCCTGGCTGTCCACATATTTACATTTCTTATTGTGCCCTTTATTACTTACTGCATACTCTTGATTCTGTCAGATAATTTTCTTCCTACCAGAACTCCTTTAGTATATATTTAGCTCACACTTGCAAGCAGCAAATTCTCTGTCTGGAAACTTTCTTCATTTTTGTCTTCACTTTTAAAGGATATTTTTGCTGAGTATGGAATTATTAAGTGGCAGTTGCTTACTTTCAGCCCTTTAAATATACCATTTTGTTGTCCTCAAGCTGTTATAGTTTCTCTTAAGATATTGACTGTCTGTCCTACTATTGTTCCTTTTAAAGGTAATGCATCTTTATATTGGCTGCTTTCAAGTCATAGAATTGAATTTAGAGTGGTTTGGGCAGACAACTCTAAGGTATTTTATAATGAGAACATGGTGTAGATGGGAGAATGTGAGCTTGGGGTGGGTATCTCCTATTGGCTCTTACAGATTCTTCATCCAATGGGGAGGGGCAAGTCTTAGCTCAAGATGCTACAATAAAATACTATACAGTGAATGGCTAAACAAAAAACATTTATTTCTCATAGTTCTAGATGCTGAAAAGTCCAGGATTAAGATGCTGGCCGATTCAGGGGCTCCTGGGTGGCTCAATTGGTTAAGCATCCGACTTCAAGGTCATGATCTCAAGGTTTGTGAGTTTGAGCCCTGCATCCGGCTCTGTGTTGACTGCTCAGAGCCTGTACCCTGCTTTGGATTCTGTGCCTCCCTCTCTCTCTGCACCTCCCCCACTCATGCTCATGCTCTGTCTCTCTCAAAAATAAACATTAAAAAAATTTTTTTTAAAAGGTGCTGGCAGATTCAGTTCTTGGTGAGAACTCTCTTCCTGGCTTGTAGATGGCTGCCTTGTGTTCTCACATTATAGAGAGAAAGAGATTTCTGGTCTCTCTCCCTCTCATAAAGACACAAATCCCACCATGGTGGCCCCACCCTCATGGCCTCATATAAACCTAATTACCTCCTAAAGATCTAACCTCCAAATCCCATGTCATTGTGAGGTTAGAGTTTTGGCATATGAATTTGGGGGAGACACAAACATTCAGTCCATGGCAGGTACAGTCAGAGGAAAGGGCCAGAGCAGCGTCCACTAAAAGGATTCTTTTGACTGAGTCTAATAGTGGTGTTGATACTAAGTATTGAGTCTATAACAAGGATTAAACTGTAAAATTAGAACTGAAAGTAAATAAATAAGATTGGCAATTACAACAACAGTACAGAATAAACTAACACACACTCTAGTAGTACAGAATTATACAAATAAACATTGAGCAATGAAGGAGAAAAAGATGCTGATTTCCTCATCTTTAACAGCTGGAAATCAAAGGATACCATTTAAGGTTCACAAATCAAGTATCATCTATTCTCTACAATGCATATTTCTATTACATGAATTAGGCCATATATCATTTGAAATCGGTAGAGATGAATTTGAAATTGCTAGTATACTGAGGAAATCATTGATTCATGTATGATATTTATGAACATGTAAATATTTCAAACCACCGGGAAACAAGGGCTGAATGTAGCAAGCCACAGAGAAGTATAGGACTGTACACACCATGCAGCTACTCCATATTTTCTTGGCTCGCTTTGTCCATGTGCACTATCTTTGAAGGATTATTGCTCATAACTCTCTAATCATTGTTTCCAGACATCAGCAGATGCAACATTTCAACACACACACACACACACACACACACACAAAACTTTAATAAGACTAGGAAGGATAGGAATAGAATAAAATAGGGGCACCTGGTGGCTCAGTCAGTTAAACGACCAGCTCTTGGTTTCAGCTCAGGTCATGAACTCATGGTTTGTGAGTTCAAGCTCCACAACAGGCTCTGTGTTGACAATGTGAAGGATGCTTGGAATTCTCTCTCTCCCTCTCTCTCTGCCCCTCCCCTGCTCTCTTTCTCTCTCTCACTCTCTCCCTCAAAATAAAAAAAGAAAAAAGAAAAATAGAATAAAATAATATAGAAGAGGAGGAGGAGAAAGAAAGAAAAATAAGCTAATGTATTTATTACCCATTTTAGGACACTTTATCAGTCAGGGTTTCAACAGAGAAATACAACCAGTGATTATATATATAAAGAGATTTATGGCAGATAATTAGCTTATGAGATGGTGGGGTTGGCTAGGCAAATTAAAAATCTGTAGTATGGGCCATCAGTAAAGGCAGGCTTGAGACTTGAAGGCAAGAGCGAATGCTGCAGTGCACAGGTGCACTGAGATTTTCCTCAGGTTTCTTGCTTTTAAGAACTTTGAACTGATTGGATCAGGCCCAGCCATAAAATTAAGGATAGATAATCCTTTACTTAAAGTCAATTGACTATAGATGTTAATCACATCTGCTAAATACCTTAATAGCAACCTAGACTAGGGTATGATGAAATAAGTCGGTACTAAAGCCTAGACAAGTTGACAGAGCTGACCATCACAGAAACACACATGAAGAATTTCAGGTTGGATTAAAAAAACAAAACCTGTGGAAATTTATCTAAAAGTCTTTCAACTTTGCTAAACGTTAATTTTCATCATAAAATGTTTGTATATAAATATTGATAGGGGAAAATAAAAGCAGGACAACTCTATATTCTGTATAGGAGACATACCTAAAACATAGTGACTCAGAAGATGTGGGAGGAGAAACACAAATACAAACAAAATGAAATACAAAAAAAAGTGAATTAGTAAACTTAATAATATATCATATTGAATTCAGCCCCAAATCCTTAAATAATTCTAAATGATGTTACCTTACCAGGCTAAAGAGTATAATATAGAATGAATACATAACTGTTGTGATTATATGCATTCAATAATAGAACATTCACATTCAGAAATCACATTGATAGTTATATCTATAAGCAAAAGTATGCTAGTCTAAGATTTTAACTTATCTGTCATTATAACGAAACAGAAGACACAAATAACATAATTAAAAAGTTATACTAATTGATATATTTTGAGCTTCAAACACTGAAAGTAAAGAATATACCTTCTTTTCAAGGTATAGACTATTTGCAAATCTTGCCCATATATTAGACCATGTGGAAGTCCCCAATAAATTTCAAAAAGTTTAAAAGTACCAAAAAACGTATTATGCTTACAACGAAATAACACTAGTAATGATACGATAATATAAAAAGAATCCCATAAACATCATTTTTCAAATATAAAATAGAAACTAAAATTAACAGCATATTGAGAAAATAATGAGTGGAAAATTCTAAAAAACATTTAAGTAGAGGAGTAAAGTGAAGACATTTTTACATGTGACAGAAATTCAGCATATAGCCAGCACCTTTTAGGTGCTTTAGTCCTTTTCCTTTCCCTGTTCCTTTCTTTCTTCCCCTTCCCCTTCTCATTTCCCTTTCCCTTTCCCTTTCCCCTTCCCTTCCCTTCTTTGGTGGCAGTGGGGGAATGGGAATATCATCACCCAATGATTAAATTCAGCCTAATGAAAAAGAAAGGTAACTTGTAAAAGGAGCATGGGGTATTCAATGTCAGAAGCCAGTACTACCATGGCTAAATCTTGTTGATGGAATGAGATGAGAGTGTGATTTGGCACACAAAGAACTCAGAGAATGCAGCATAAAAGTTCTTTCTTGAGAAAAGTACTCCACAATCAAATCTAACCAAGCAGGAGGAATCAAAACCAAGACACTCAGAAATGTAGAAGCTCCAGAGAAAAGATTGCTCGTGAGCAATAAATTAATCCAAATAAAGAACTAAGAGGACTATATTCTGTACATTTGATTACAGAACATAAATGTTATAACTCTTAGCAAGTAAGTTTGGGAGGTGGGGGTAGGAATCTTGAAAGGAAGTATAAAAGGGCGATCACTTACTTCCACAGTGTGATTTTGATTACTACTGATTAAAATGGAAGGGGAATTTTAAGAAGTATAGTACTTTGACAATCTCTTGAAGTTGGAAGTTCATATTTTTTTTAGCCTTAGATAATTTAGGCATTTATATCTCTTGTGGTTAAGAAGCAGCTGAAGTTAAGCAATTCCCTTATTTTTAATTATTTTTCTTTTGTCCTCTTAAAATCAAATACAATTATGTTTAACATTTTATTAAATAACGGGTAAAATAACATGGGTATCCATTCATGCATATATGTGTATTAAGAGCAGTCTAGAAGAATGTTATCTAGTTTTATGAGCTATTTATGGTCAGTATAATTTTGAATATTACTTTTAATTTTTTTGTTTTGGTTGTGTTTTTCTTTTAAAAAAAGTTTATTTATTTTAAGAAGAGAGAGCACGATTGGGGTAGGGGCAGAGAGAGGGAGAGAGAATTCCAAGCAGGCTCCATGCTGTAAGCTCAAAGCCTGATGTGGGGCTCAAACTCAGAAACCTTGAGATCATAACCTGAGCTGAGATTAAGAGTCAGACACTTAACCGACTGAGCCACTCAGGTGCCCCAGGTTGTGCTTTTCTTTATGTTTTGTCATATTTCATGATGAAAATACTAATTAAAAATAATCTATAATAACATTTCAAAAATCAAAATGCAGGGCAGATGGAGGGAGTTTTATGTAAGAAAACTGACAGGTCTGGATGACTGCTTGACTACAGGGAGCAAAGGAAGAGGACAATTTACAGTTTCACTGAGATTTAGAGTCTGGGCCTATGGCAGAATGGCAGAACCACCAGCAGAGCAGAGAACCAGCAGAGAACATAACTGGTAGGGGCAAGCAGGTTCCTTCAACCTCGGATGTATGCACATCAGGGGTTATCGTCAGTACGGAGATGCTAGGTAAGAGGCTGGAAGACAGAACCAGGTAGAAAGGCATACCTAGGAGTAAACATTGTAGAGATGTGAGCTGAAATCATGGAAGACAATGAGATTCCAGAAGTGATATGTACACAAGAAAGGCCTGTGGGTCATGACACAAGCTGAATGACCATCACTGCTTTCAAGCAGGCCCCCCAGAAGGAGATATTCTGCTATAAGGGTCATCTCCAGTCAGCAAGCGCAAAGCCAGAGCAGAAAGTGGCTGAAGCTGAGATGTACCGGCACACGTGGCCCAAACTTACCTTGGCACTCCACAGTGCAGGTTGCAATTAAAACATCTACCCAGAGCCTCTGCTATTCTCAAATTTCAGGCTCTACTGTGTCACTGTGACACTAGAATTCTCTTTCCACTTCAGCATTGCCTGTTGGCATTTGTAGAGGCAGTCACACCACAGTTGATTTATCACTGTGCCTGAGGCTCCAAGGGATTTTCAGTGGAAACCAGATTCAGAGTCTATATGTGCCACTGACTTTTTATCAGATAATTATTTGTTGGATTTTTAAAAAATGAACATACTTATAAAGTCCTTATGTTATTTAAAAATGTTTAATGACAGCCAATGTATTGAGTCAAGAACCATTAAATAAATACATTCTCTGTTAGCAGGCTGGAAAGCCAGGCTAAAGATTATACACACATCTGCTGCCATCCATCATGCCTTAATGCCAGTTAACCATCACTTCTGGGCTGGAGTTAATCAAGCCGGGCTCTCTCACCAGGTGAGCTTGGTTACCACCTGTTACTTTGGCTGGATGAGAGGACTAGCCATGGATTTTTATTTAGCAGAAATATTTGGCTTTGGCAGACTGTTAAAAGAAGTAATATTTCAAAATAATGCAACAGAGGAATATTTATGAAACTATTTGCACAGTGTTATGGAGAAGCTAGCTCTCTTCTCCCATTATAAATCACTCTGCAGCCGGGTCATAAGAGCAGGTTTGCCAAATATTTAGATTCTGCAGGATCTGCTGCAAAGATCATTATATTAAAGGAATTAGAGTCGTCAGAAGTTATTGGTGGGGGAAAATTATGGCAGCACAAAAATCACACACGGAAATGCAGGAAAGAACAAGAGGATTGAAACCCCTTCTTTGGAGGGCAGTGCAGAAAACAGAAAGAGAGCAAGCAAAAGCTCATGGAACCTCCTAACCCTCTCTAGCCAGAGTGCACCTACTTTGGGTGGCTGATCCTATACTTTTGCAGCTTGGCAACATCATTTGGTCAGGAAGGAATGTTTTTAAGTTTTCTGAACACTTCCCACTGGCTCTGTCCATTTGTAGTTACCATTCTTGAGTCGGGTTATGACAAGAATTGGAATTGACACACACCAAACTCTGCATGTCCTGGAGCCAGCCTCGATCGCTCTGCCACTGTCACGTCAAGCTCCATCACTCCTGGGCCTCAGTGCCTGCGCCCATGACACCTGTCAGAAACTTTCAAGTGTCTGCTCGTTTCTTCATCAGGATTGCCTACTTAGCCTGGGCAAGGAAGGGATGACATTTGGGATGAGGGAGGAATGGGCAGTGCCTTCCTCTTTCTGCCTCCTCCACCTGTCAGTTTGGGTTTTCTCTCAACATATCAAAGTTTAGACCCAGTTGCCTTGTCATTTAGAAATGCATGCAGTGGTGACCAGGTTTGAAAACAATGTGGGAGACAGAAAACTTGGGCACATCTCCTAAGAGAATGATGCATTGTGAGGAAACTAAAGAAAAGAGGCATGGCGTGAGGCTATCTCTGCCCTTTGGAAATGTGCTGCTTTGGGAGATGGGTGGATGCACTCAGGTCATCTATACACATCCATTCTTTTGCATTTTTTCTCTTTTCATTAAAGTGGAATAATTTGGCATATGAGTTTTCCAAAATTATAGAGGCTTCCTGAGTGGGAGGTTTTAGTTGTCTATTGTTTTTTTTTCTTCTTTTTAGTAATGCTTTCATTTTAATGAAGGATAGAGGGGCAAAAATATGGGTCTTAATTAAAGACAAACCTTCACAGTGTTGCAAGCTCTGTGTGGATGTATGTCTGTAATTTACTCTTCTCATTAACATAACTTGGACAAATATGTAAATGAGGAAGCACTGTTTCTCGTCCATCCAAAAACTACCCCCCGCCCCCCGCTCCCTGTGGCTTTAACAGATAGCAAAGAAGTTCTTTCACTGGCCTTCTACAAGAACAAAATTAGTGTTTTCTCTTTCCTTTAGTCTTTCTGAGCTGTTATAACACTCCAAACAAGTTGCACAGAGTTAAACTGTATCATTAAACTGCTTCATTTCCCATCAGTTTCCACTGTGCTTAAACTCTGGCTTTTGCCACCAAAATGTCACCCAAGTCTTCTGTGATTCTTCCTCAATTATTATTATTTAAGTAGAGTTGACCCACAATGTTATATTAGCTTCAGGTATACAACATAGTGATTTGACATTTCTATATATTATGCAATGCTCACCACCATAAGTGTAGTTATTATCTGTCACCGACTTTTTTTTGTTTTCCCCCACAATAAATAGATCTTTCAATTTACTCAGAGGATGGGTGTTCTCAAGAAGCTGTGCCAAAGTGGGGCATTCAACTAGAGCTAATGGGGGTGGCTTTTTGTGGGGCAGCATCTTGTCAGCCATACAAGAGTCCTAGTCTTACAAAGCCTGTGCAGACAGACAGACAAGGTGTGTTGCCTGGGGGTCAGGTGTGGTGTCTGATTCCACTTCTGCCCCTAACTCTCTTCTAAGCCTTGGGCTAATGACCACCATTTTGTGCCTCTATCCCCAGATATAGAATGGGAAGACAGAATGATAATTTGCCTCATTCATGAGATCCTTCAAAAGCCCAAATGAGATAATGGTTATGGAATTACTTAAAAAGAATAAAGGTATTATTAGAAAAAAAAAAAAATGGAGGGGTGCCTGGGTGGTTCAGTCAGCTAAGTCCTACTGCTGCTCGGGTCATGATCTCGTGGTTTGTGAGTTTGAGCCCTGCATTGGGCTGTCTGCTCTCAGCACAGAGCCCTCTTTGGGTCCTCTGCCCTGCCTCTTTCTGCCCCTCCCCCACTCTCTTCCTCTAAAAATAAAAAATATATATATATACAACAAGAAAATGGAGAGGGCTCAGATAATTAGCACAAATTTATCTTCCAAATACTGTAAATGCGCTTCTATGACCTGGCTTATCCTCAACAACCACACATAGAAGCAAAAGGACCTAGGGGCCATGTTTGTATGGGGTGGTAACGACTAACTTCTAGAAGTTAAAGGAGAAGTAGGAACACACAGCTAAGGCAGGGAGATTATAAAAGAGGTTCTGTATGTGTTAATTGTTCTAGGTTGGAACAAGAGATTGAATGAACTTCCAGGTAACTTTTTCAAGATCAGAGAATTGCTTCTACCCAGAAAGAAAAGATAAGAAGATGATCTTAAGGGTAACAGTTAAAGTGGGGGACTCTCTAGGCCTTGTCTTAAGGATAAAAAGGAAATCAGGAGAAAAAGGAATATAAACATGTAACTCTAAGCCCTCCCACTCAGGAGTGGGATTAAGGGGCCTGTCAGCAGCAATGCTCATCTTCTCTGGCCAGCAGTTTACTCCTCTCAGCTCACACCCAGGGCAGCAGAGCTTGGAGGACAGGGACTTCAGGGAGAGAAAAGCAAACCCATAATGCTGACCTTTCCCTCCACATCCAGGTGTCTAACATCAAGTAACACCAGCCCTTGTAGAGTGTGAAATTCCAAGGAGAGGCAGTGGTGTGGTGGGAAGGATGTGAGTAGTTCCCAGGCTGACATTTGGACTATCAGCTCCTCAGACAAAAAAATGCACAAGGCCAGGGACAAACAAGTTTGGTCACAGGACCTTGTGTATGGACAGGTAGTCACCATGGAAGAAGTATCTGCACCTATACAAGCCAGCTCATCCTGCAGCTGACAGGGGCAATGGCACTCAGCACCTATTTGTGAATGCAAAGACTTGTTTGGGAATCATCCTCTCCTTTATTCAGTATGGCTCTTTGGCTCAGAAAATGGACTAGGTCACTCTTTGGAAGTAGCACCTCTACTCACCCCATAGGAGGCATGAACCTGATGTGAGAAATTGGACTCTGGCCCTCTTGTGTGAAGATCTATCTCTCTGGGCTCTCTTTGTGTGCTGCCCATTTGCTTGCCTATAGGACACTGATTTTACATTTTATTCCAGTTGCCCAGATTCAGGTAAGCTCATGAGAGGAGAGCACCTCTATTGTGCAACTGGCAAACAGGCTGTACAATCTTGTCATGTGCCATGCCATATATTTGAATTTAATTTATCAACAACAAAAACTGATATCCCTATCCCTATCTGACTCCTATGTCTACTTTTTACTGTTCTTTGACTCTTGGAGGGAAGGGTTATTCAAAATTTTAGTAAGATTGTGGGTAAATCATATGGTTTTTTCCTCATCCAACTTCTGTGGGAAGCTGGAGAACAATGACATTATAAATATAACTGTGGGAAGTCATTCAAAGTGAATCACAGGTAAATTATCAGAGTCAATGCATGACTTATAAACTATGCATTGACCCTTGAATAATTCTCCTCATGATCCTAGTGGGGACTGTATTATATTGAGAATTACTTATATTAGAGGTAGGAGTTTATGACATCAAAAAATAAAATGTAGTAAATATAATTATGAAGTTGTGAACTTGGTTCTAAAGAACAAACTTCACAAATAAACAATGAGAGTATGTAGCTACACATAGAGATATACTACATGTAAAGAGAATGATAGTTTGCTAATAATCTCTAGGATTGTAAATGTCAGTGAGAGCCTTAAACATACAGCCTAGCGTCTCATTCTGTTATGCCCTGTGGGAACCACTCCTGGAATTCTGAAGCCAGGTTGGATGTGATACATTGAAAAGGACACAGGAAAACCTGGGCAGACCCATAAGTGACAAAGAAGGATGGTGAGAGGAAGGGACCATGGGATCTGAAGAATGGATTCTATCTCCTGGACAAAGAAGGCACCAGAGGAGGCATGAAGTCCACCCAATATATCCAAGTGGCAATCATGTGGATGAAGAAGCTAGCTGTGTGGCTTCAAGAGGTCCAAATGGTAACTATAAAGAAGAGTTTTCTAACAACTAGATCTAATTGAAATAGAATGTCCTCCCCTCCCCGCCCAGAGTGAGTTCTTAGTTATCAGAGTATAGACAGAATTCATGCACTAGGGAAGAGTTAAATGGGATGAGGTATCATAGAGATATCCAGGGGTGATATGCTATGATTCTAGAAATTACTCACATAACACTTATGCACCAGCACAGCTTTGAATTATTATAACTAATTATAAATTTGGATTCTCTTCTCCTTTTTCCTTACTAGTTCACTCATGGGGGCTAACTTAGTGTTTTACACTTGAGCACTTGACAAATGTCTACCAAATAAATGAATGGTAGACACTCAAATATTTTTGATGATGGTGATGATATGCTCAATAAAAATTGACTAGATTAATGAAGAATGTTAAGTATCAGCAATTTTTTTCTCATACTGTTTATTAACAAAAGCAATTCTTCCTGATTTGGTAATATTTCTCTTTAGCATTCTTTACATATGAGTTGAACACAATATGCTGAACAGCCTTGAGGCATCTCCCAGTTTGAGAAAGAGCAATATAGTTTACATTTTACAAAGGATGCTCACATCCATTATTTATTTATAATGCTCAATATAACTCATATAACTCAATGAAGCTGACATTTTCCAAATGAGGAAACAGGGCCCAGAGATAGAAAGGGACTTGCTCAAGGACACAAAGCCAGTAAGTGCAGAAACTGAACCAAGGACAAGGTCCATTAATTCTAACATGCACTCTCTTTCCACTATATGTCAAATGTCTCTGACAAAGGCCCCATGTGAAAAAAAGAGTTACATGCTTTTATTTGGCTGATTTGGTCAGACCTACCTGCTCCTCATTTTTCCCATGTGCCTGTCTTCCTAGAATCCTGCACTCAATAAACCAGTTGTTCACAGAAGATATGGATCTGGGTTTTGCCTGGATGCTGAGTTGATGGTGATGCTATGTGAATATGACCACAACATAACTTGTCTTTATAAATATCCATTCCTTGCAGGCTTGTGAAACTACTCACTTGAAGTCTGAGTCCATTTGGCAGGAAGACAGGGACAGGGCAGCTGTAAGTTGGCACAGTTACCCTAGGCTAGTCCATCGCAAGCCACCTCACTTAAAGGAGGACTGGAAGCTGGTGCTGTAGTTTAATACCAGGACTGCTGGCAGTTCCCACCTTGTGACCTGGGATTGCAAGGTGATCTGTGAAGGGAAACTTTGAAATATCATCAGACATCCTCTGAGGGTATGCTTGCTGCTGCTTAAGTGCTTTGGAGAAGGGACATCTATTAAATGTGTTCAGTATTCTCCTTTCCCCTTCAATCACCTCTTTTCTCATGTTTTCTTTTTCTCCCTCCTTGAGGAAACAGCCCAAAAGTAACATGTTCTCATAATGAGATAAAGTTTTTCCATGTTAATTCATTTAATAAATGTGAGAATTTCTGATGTGCCTGATGCTAGGCTAAGTTCTGGAAATATAAAACTGAAAAATACTATTTCTATGATCAATGAATCAGTCTAGTAGAAATGACAGCAATTAGACAAACAAGCAAAATAAAGGCTTATTTTTAGTATTATTGAGATATTTACAAGATGCTGTATTTGGAATTCCTGAAGAAATTATCAGAATCAATACAATATAAATGATAGTCATATGTATAATAAACATTCCCAAGCTAAATGAGAGTGTGCCTATGGAGCACTCACCACATATCAGGTAAATTCAGGAAAACAGGCCAACATTTAAATACCCTGAAGAAATTTAATTGTTTAGTAATTTTAATAATCTGAATAAAGATTCCCAGCAGAAGCAAACAGTGATAATTTCTGGAAGAAAACTTCCCTCATAAAGGCCCTTATTATTATTTAAGTGATTTTGCTTGTGTAACTACAGTTCATTATAGAACAAAGTAATGCTATGTTAAAATGCTTTATATTTTCCCTGGAGTTTCTAATGGCCTTTATTTTATTCTTGAAGTTTTTATTTTTACCTTCTTTAGGTCTTTTGCACAAATATCCTCGTTTTTCCTCGATAACTCTTTTTAGTTAAATCCAAATGGTTCTTTGTAGCTCCCATCACAATACTTCCACTACAGATCATTGCCAAAGTATCATCACATGGCCAACTGAATGCCAAAATAAGATTCACTTCCTCTTTCTTTTCCACTGTCCTCCATCTGTGGCTTTCATTCTTAAGACAGCCAAAGAAGCAAAAATAAATGTTAGAGCTCCAGCTACTAGATCCACAAATTGGAAGAATAAGAAAATTCTCTTTCTTTTAAAGATATCTCCATGAAACTCCCCTCACAACACATCTACTACAAATCACTGGCAGAATGCAATTGTATAGCCATCTATAGCTGCAAAGGAGGCAGAGAATGTATTTTTTAAGCTTAGTTGGAGTGAGTCTAAGTAAAAATTATTTTCTATTGCTGAGATAGAAAAAAAGAAAATATTGTGAGAAACAGATTTCTGTCTTTCATATCTGAAAATTACTTTGATCTCACATTTGTTTTACATTTTGACAGAGTATAGAATTCTAAGTTAAAAATCATTTTCATCAGAACTTTGAAAGTATTTTTCTACAATCGTCTAGCACTCAATATTATGATCACAGGTTACTCCTTTAGAAGTGTCATACTCAACTGATTTACTTTTTTAGTCTTAGCAAACTTTTAGTTATTTGTCATTAAAGTTCTGAAATTTCACCATGATTTTTCCATTTGTTGTTATTTATTATATCTTTTCGCTATTAAAATCTATATTCCATTATTTCTTTAAATATTTTGTCATTCATTTCCACACATTTTTCTATGACTTCTAATACTTGACTGTTAGACCCTTAAGATTTTTCCTCTGTCATTTATCTTTTCTGCTATATTTTGTTTCTACTTCCTATTTTACTTCATGGATGAAGGTAGTCTGAATTTTTTTCTTTCAATCCTTTACCTAATTCTTCCACTCAATATTTGTTTTGTTTTGGCAATAATATTTTAATCACTAATATATCATTTTTAAGCCCCAAATCTCCTTTTTCATAGCATCCTGTTATGTGATGGATGATAGGTCAGCTCCCATGTCTCTGAGCATATTAATAATAGGTTTTTTTGTGTGTTTTTTCTCTATTCTTAAAAGAGCTCTATTTTCTTTGAAACCTTCTTTTATTTATATGTTACAATAAATCTTATGTCGTATTTTATTCAAATATTTAGTGATTCTTGGTTTTCCATCCATATTTCAAAATAAACACATGTAAGAATTTCAGTAAAAGAGCTCATGAAACAAAGTTCTACTACTACAAACATTATCAAGTGTTGGAGTACACACACACACACAAACTTGAAAATTTCAAAAAAAAAAAAAAGAAACTCAAAGCAATACCTGAGTATTAAAATAAAAGACAAGTGGCTCACAGGGGCATCAGATTTAAATATAGGATAAATATCTAGGAGAGGAGGTTTTAAGATCCAGGCTGTTAAGCAAATACACTTGAGCTCCTGAATAAGGCTCAGAGCTTGGAAGGACATAACATGGGACCCAATAAATACTCTGAAATATATGTGGTAAAAGACTAATCTATATTAAACTGAAAATCCAAGTCTGTGCAATGAGAGATATAGAGTTCAAATTTGCACTCCATTCCTAGGGAAGCAATTATAAGCAGAAAATTAACATAAAATGTGCTCTGGAATTGGTAATACTCTTAACAAAGATAAATTTGAAATTGTCTGATAGATTCCACAGCATAGAGAATCAAGTGCCATCTTGGCAAAAAAAAATACCAATAAAAAAGAAAGAGGAAGAGGAGAACTAGAACAAAGAACAGAGGATGAGGAGAGGAGAAGAAAAATTATAAACAAACATAATGAAATTCATCAGGTACAAAAAACAGGAAACTTACAACTCATAAACTACTGGTAATAAACCTTTTTTAAAGTTAGGAAACTTTTTTAAAGCTAGGAGAGTGTGAAAATCTGGAAACAATGAATTTCTAAAAATAAAACACATACCTAAACCTTTCCAATTTTGATGTAAACTAGAAACCCACAGATTTGAGAAGCTCAACAAGCCCTACACAGACTGAGCAAAAAGAAACCATACCACAGCACATAATAATCAAATTGCTGAATAACCAGTGTTGAAGAGAAAATCTTAAAAACTACCAGAAAAAAAAGCCATATTATATATAGAAGACAAACATTAGAACGACTACAGATCAGAAATAAGACAGAGTACAGTAAAATGACATATTTAGTGTGCTAAAAGAAAAAAAGTGTCAACCTATAATTCTATATCCAATGAAAATATCCTTCAACAATGAAGGTAAAATAAGGCCGTTTCTAAACAAAAGCTGAGAGAATTTATCATTAGCAAATCATACCATAAGAAATGTTATAGGAAGTTCTTTATGCTAAAGAATGTTTCTAAATGGAGACTCAGATTTCTGCAAAGAACACAAAAAAATGGTAAATATCAGAATTAGAAAAAAATGTGTGCATGTGTAAACCCTTTTCCTTATTTTAAAAATTTGGATTTTATTTTAAAAGTTTGGATTTAATCCAATACTATATTAAAATATAATGGCTAAAATATAATGGCTAAAATTTTAAAAGCCTGATAACACTAAATGTTGGCATGTATGTAGAGCATATACTGCTGTTGAGAGTGTGAAATGGTACAACCTCTTTGGAAACAATATGGAGGTTTTAGATAAAGCCAAAAAACACATCTAGCATCTAACCCGGAAACTATACAGCTAAGTATACACCCAAAACTAATAAAAATATATCCAAAAAAGTGCATGAACAAGAATGTTCACAATAGCATTATTTAAAATACTTCAAGCTGCAGTAATTAAGACAGTGTGGTATTGGCATACACTATATGTTAACTATTATTTGAATAAATAACAAAAGAATGAAAACAAAAAATGGGCAAAGGATTTGAATAAATTTTTTTCCAAATAAGATATTCAAATAGCCAACAAGCACATGCAAAGATGTTCAATAGCATGAATCATAAGGGAAACGCAAATCAAAACCACAAGACACCACTTCACACCACTAAATGGATATTGTAAAACAAAAAACAAACAAAAATTCCAGAAATCGGAACCTGTGTGTATTGTGGTTGGAAATGGTGTGGCTGCTATGGAAAACAGTATGGTGGATTCCCCAAAAGTTAAACATAGAATTACCATATGATCTAGCAATCCCTCTCCTGGGAATCTACCCAATAGCATTGAAAGCAGAGATTTAGACACTTGTACACTCATGGTCAGGGCGGCATTATTCACAATTGCCAAGAAGCTGAAACAACCCCAAAATGTATGAAGATGAGTAGATAAACAAAACATGGTATATACATACACTGGATTATCATTCATCTTTAAAAACAAATGAAATTCTGCTACATGCTGCAACATGGATCAACTTGGAAAACATCCTGCTAAGTGAAATAAGCCAGACACAGAAAGATAAATATTATGTGATTCCACATATAACCTAAAATAGGCAAATTCATACAGACACAGAAAGTATAATAAAGGTTACTTACTAGGGTTTGGGAGGAGAGGGAAATGGGAGTCGTTGTTTAAGTCATCTACTGAGAATGAGGAAAAAATTTCGAAATGGAGATTGGTGAGGGCTATACAATATCTGAACATACTGCCACTGATTTATACACTTAAATATGGTTCTATGGTAAATTTAATGTTATGTGTGTTTTACCACAATAAAAGAAAAGTTATTACCCCAAAACTTGAAAGAAAGGCAGATGTCCACAAAGGAATATGGAGAAAAAATTGTGGTATCTTCATACACGGGAATACTATTCAGTAGTAAAAGGCAGCAATGTGAATAAATCTCAGAAATATAATACTGAGCAAACGAACCCAGCCACAAAATAAGCATATGCTGTATGACTCCATTTATATACAATTCATGAAAAAGAAAAATAATTAATTTATAGTAACAGAAGTAAATTAGTTGTTGAGTAGGGTTAGGGGTTCTGACCTTAATGGAGTATAAGGGAACCTGCAGGGGTGATAGGAATGAATCATATCTTGATTGGCATTGTCATCATACGAATGTAGTTGGCATAATTCACTGAACTTTAAACCTATAAAGAAGATACTTGGTGTTTTGTTGCAGGAAATCATATATATAATTAACAAAGTTGATGGAAGGAAGTAAGGAGGAAGGAAAGAAGACAGGAATGGAGGAAAGAGGGGAAGAAGAAGAAATTGCACAGCTATAGCAATTAGAATAGGGTAATTACACACATTGAATAAATGGAAAGCCCAGAAATAATTCCAGGTGTATATGCAAATTTGGCCATGACAGAGTTGACATCGAGAAGGAGAGAAAAGATGAAGTGGAATAAGCCAGCCATGTACTCAAAAAGTCCAATTCTATCTCTGCATCACACCACCACAAATTCTAGATGGAGTGAACCCCTAAATATGCAGGACAAGACTGTATAGCTTTTAGAAGACAATTTGACAGAGTAACTATGATTTCAAGTAGTGAAGAATGGCCATGGACAAATCACAGTCCTACACCTCTCTCACATATATATTGCAAAAATTAAGAAATTTGATCACATCAAAATTGTAACTATTCCTCCCAAAAGATAACAAAGTTAAAAGTTAAAAGGTAAACCATAGATTCACAGAGACATTTATTAACACATTAAAACCAAGTTTTCATATCTAGATTATTCAGGGAGTGCTGAGTCTTAATGCAGTTTTAAGCTTATATTGTTTCAGATGTGTAAGTCCTACTAACTTACATTAACACTATTTGAAAAGTTATTTATATTTTAAAATAATGACGTTTCTTCTTTTAGTTTTTAAAATTTTTTTATGTTTATTTTATTTTTGAGAGGTGGGGAGGGGCAGAGAGAGAGGGAGACACAGGATTCAAAGCAGGCTCCAGGCTCTAAGCTGTCAGCACAGACCCCAACGTGGGGCTTGAACTCATGGAGTGCGAGATCATGACCTGAGCCAAAGTCAGCACTCAACTGACTGAGCCACCCAGGTACCCCACTATGTTTCTTACTAAAATTCAATATAACTACTGTCTTGTGCTACACATCACTCTAGTCAATTTTCAAATTTTGTAAAAACTTTTCTCAGCTGTTGCTCAGCAATTGAAAGAATAGTGTTTATAATCCTGGCCTCAAGATCTTCCAAGAAGGAGGTGTTGATAAACACATGACAGATAGTTTGAACATGACCCCACAAGAAAAAGTCTAATGGAAACAGATCAAGTGACCTAGGTGGCGAAGTAGATTTCTGCCACTGAGCCATTGAGAAAACGTCATTCAGAAACTATTACACCAAAATCAGTTAAAATTAAAAATTTACTTTTCAAACCCACAAAAATAAATAAGTAGAAGGGTAATATAAATAATTATACTATCAAGTGATATATTTGTAACTGGAGCATTTAAATTTCCAGAGTCATTAAAGCATAAAACTTCACTAAGACTTTTGAAACACTCTGCATAATAAATGCCTACAAATTTTCAACTAAAATTGCTTATTTTTCTCTTCACATTATTCTAACATTGTCACATTATCACTCTCACATTATTTCTCTTCACATTATCAATATGGGCTATTGATAGGTATGTGTATATATGTATATATATGTGTGTATATATGTGTGTATATATATATATATATACACACTCAAGATCATAATATCTTTTTTTGATTTAGCATTTCTTTTAGCAATATTATACTGCCTATATTTTTCAGGATTATATGGCATTTATTATAAGGAATTGGTTCATGAGACTATGGAGTTTGACAAGTTCCACTATCTACCATCTGCAAGCTGGAGACCCAGGAAATCAGTGCCATTTTTCAGCCAGAAACCAAAGGCCTGAGAACCAGGAGACCTAATGGTGTAAATCTCAGTCCAAGGGTGGGAGAAGATAAGATGGGTTTTCAGCTCAAGCAATGAGGCAGGAAAAAAGGGGAAAATTCTTTTCTCCACCTTTGGTTTTCTTCAGGTCCTCAAGGGATTGGATGCTACTTACCCACATTGGGAAATCTACATTAGTGAGTCCCCTCCCCCACCCCTGTTCAACGCTAATCTTATCTGGAAACATCCTTATGGTGAAACCAGAAATAATGTTTAACATGTGCATCCCATGGGCACTGAAGTGGACACATAAAATTAACCATCACATCATTCATCTTTGTTCTTTAAGGTATGTTAAGTGAAAAAAAAAAAGGTACAGGATATTGTATATGTACCCATTTGTATAAAAAGAAGGAGTTACATATATATCCACATGCACACTAGTTCTCGGTTCTCTTTAGGTGCTATATAATTGGAGGAAAGGCAAATGTGGGGTCCATTCTTCTCATATACAGGCAGTGATGAACAGAAGGCCGTAGTCTTACCTGCTTTCTGCCAAACTGTGCAGAAGAGGAAAATAGGTTTCATGAGAAGAACTAAAAACCACTGGGGATTGCTTTAATAGCTAAATAGGTAAAATGCAAAGATAAGAGAAACCCTCACAGATAAAACTTAGCCTTCAGTAATGAAGCCAGCTATAAGCCACAGTTTAGGATTTTTAGCTGGAAATTAAACCAGTGTTGAGTGTTAACAGGACTAAGGATTTTTAAATATACATCAAGCAAGTGATGTCCAATCCCCACCCCACCCCAATCTTCCCCAAGGGGTGTGAACTAGTCAGGGCTGGGATTACAGCAACCTGGAATGGAATTTCTTACCCAAGGCAACTGGGGACATCAAAGGATTGAGGAAAGTAAAGATCTGAGAAGCAGTGCAAAGGCCCAAGGTAGAAATAGTCAAGCCACAAGGAATGTCTGAAAGATTACTAAAACTAAATGAGAATGAACAGACAAAATTAGAAGTGACACTAAAGTCAGACATATGGAAAGGAATATATGATCAAAGAGATAAGAATAGATTAAACCAGCTGGAAGCAAAAAGGAAAAGGGGGATTTCTAGAAAACATGCTTGTCTAGCTTATACATATGGAAAATGCACAGGGCATGGGCATAGAATCTGGGTTTGTTGGCTTTGATGCTTTAAGGATAGAACGGAGCAGGTGAATATAAGCATACTTCGGAGATTTGCAGGTTTGGTTCCAGGCCACAACAATAAAGTGACTCTCGCAATAAAGCAAGTCAAATGAAAGTTTTTATTTCCCAGTGCAAGCAAATTATATTTACACCATACTGTAGTCTATTAAGTGTGCAATACCATTATGTCTTAAAAAAAATGTAAATACCTTAATTAAAAAAATACTTTATGGCTAAAAAGTGCTCACCATCATCTGAGCTTTTCAGCGAGCCATAACCACTGATCACAGATCATCACAGTAAATATAGTAACAATGAAAAAAGCTTGAAATATTGTGAGAATTAGTGAAATGTGATACAGAGACACAAAGTGAGGAAATGCTATTGGAAAAAATCATGCCAACACACTTGCTCGACGCAGAGTTGCTGCAAACCTTCAACTGGGAAAAAACACAATTTATATGTGCAAAGCACAATAAAGCAAAGCTCAATAAAATGAAGTATGCCTGGATCATTAAACTATGATTTAGTAACCTCTGTGAATGGATAATGTATATTAATTCTTACCTATTTCAAAGCTCTATAACTTAATAGTCTAAATATTGTGGTAAAGCCCACCATGAGCCACCTTTGTCCCTCTTATCACAAGGAGTCAAATTGAAAAGTAGTATTTAAAGGAAATTATTCCCAGTACCTTTCAAATCCATTCCTATTTCCAAGACTGGAGGAATTATTCCAACATGGAAGAGGAAACGTTGGTTTAAGGTAATTGATGTGAAAAAATGTAAACAATTATTTCAGATTATTCTACATGCTAATTGAAGCTATCCAGTTGAACTTAAGTGTCATCCACTTGTCCTATAGGTTGAGCTACCCTTTACTGTCTGAACCTAGGGACAGTCAACTCCTATTACCAGCATCTTCCTCTTGCAGCATCGTCAGCCCCATGCAGAGGCCTTCATTGTTTTCCTTAAAACTCTTGACTTCTGCGTTGTATCATCAAGAAAGCCCTCTACCTCCTACCTGAACTTAATGAACATATGAAGGTTTGGCAAGAGCGTGAAACTATTTTCTCTCTTTGATGTAACTGCCCAGACAACAAGTGTTTCCCTTATATTTCAGCTGGTCCAAGCAGCAAGGGAACTTACCTTAGGATGCTGGTTTTTGGTGAATATTAACTACATGCCATAGTCATCTTTGTCCGTAGGCAGTCAGCACACATATGGCTAGTTAAGCCCACAGGGCTTTGTAATCCATCTTTTCTTCACTGTTCCATTGTCTTGGGCAGAGTAGTCTGTAAAACATTACTGAATAGTGGCACTCCTCACTTATATCAAAGATGATTCCATTTTGAGGAGGAGATGTTGCTCAATATCACTCTAGGGCTGAACATCAGCAACCCTTCTAATTGGCAAAAAAAAAAACAAAAAACAAAAAACAAACAAACAAAAAATCAAACCTGTCTATTCACTTCCTTTCTCATTATTCCTCAGCTCCTGATTTATCCCTGTCTACGATGAGCCCACACTTCCAATTCCACACTCTGCCTCATGCTCTCCTTTGGTATAATTTCATTTATTACCATATACATCACCCCTACTTTAGCAACTCACTCCCAGACACATTCCATACTTAAATGTCTTCTTTTGTTTCTCAGCTAAACTCCCTTGTCCTAGGTTGCATGTTCTCCAGGCCACATTCTGTGCTGCTTTAGAAAAATTTACACATGCTAATATGTTAATATGTACAAATAACATAACATTACCTACTTCATCCACATAGTGACAAATTAACGTTACAGTTCCCCAAAGGAGGACTACTAATGCTGGAAAATTACAGGTAAACATATAGGAAGACAGTATTCTTGGAGAGTGGCTGTGTTTTCTGATATTCTTCAAATCCCTGAAGTGTTTACTGACGCACTGGAAGTACTGCACTATGGGCTGATGGTCTGTTTGTCCTACAAATAAGTAACCAGCATGTTTTGTGCTCCTCTGGTCTCATTTTCCTTTCCAGGTCCTAGTCATGGTAGTTTACCACATGGTATTTGGACAAGTTAGAGGGAGAACAAGTAATGGAAACACCCTTCTTCAGCAAAGCTTCTTGGAAACAGAACTGGGATAAGCAGATGGTGAATGTCAGACTGGATCAGCTGCAATGGATAGACACCATGGGAGAGTCTCAATGGACCCTCTGTTGTCCACCCTTGGCATTAGGTAGTGACTCAGATCTGACTTAGGCTGCTTTTATGTAGCAACTACTGAACACTGCTATTGCTTTTGATGAAAAGAGCCCTGTGGATTGTTTTTGATCTGCATATTAACAAAGAAGAAAAAGACAGCCAGGTTATTTCTTAGGAGCAGCAAGAAAGATTTTCCCTTAAAGATGTGCAAGACACATCTCTGCTGGAACCCACCCACACACACACACACACACACACACACACAATGAAACAAAATGAAACAAAACAAAATAAAACAAATGCAAAACCTTTCATCTGGAATCTCTGGTTTGCTTTCTTTTATTCCTTAGTATACATGAATATGTGAAAATTCACAACACTCAGACGTGTCGCCTGATCGAGTGATAATCTCTTATAATGTGCCTCTATTTAAAGCAACAAACAGATGGAGGGTTTATGAGCAAGGCTGGTAAAAGTAAAAGCAAATTATTGTAATAGTTGTACTTTTAATAGGATTCCCCACAATCTAAAACATTATTCCCCAAGGAACAAATTGTTCTATAAAATTGCATTACTTAGGAAAAAGACAGTCCGCCCTGACTTTGCAGAGGCAACAGAGGACTCCGGGATGGCCTTCTATTGCAGGGGCACTCAAGGCAGATCGGTGTCCTGGGAGAGAGGATACAGTGATGTCAGATACCATGATCTCCTAAGAGAAAACTCAGAGGAATAGGGTATAAGGCAGAAGGAGCAAGGGGAAATTGGAGGCATGTAAGAATTCTGAGCTTTGATTGAATTCATTACCTTCTAATTTTCTACTTTAAAAAACAAGGTTTGGGAAATTCTTATAGATTTTAGCATGCAACATTGCTTCCTCCTCTACGAATTCAGACCAAATTCTAGCTGTAGCACAGCAAATCTTGCTTAACAAACAGTATAACTGTAAACAGTCCAACACTGATTCATTATCATTATCCCTTTTTAAAAGAAACAAAACTCATACTCATTCTATCATTAAGATGAATATATCATGGTGATGGCCTTTACGTAAATTATAATTAAAGCTAATTTTAATTAAAGTTATTACACCATTTTGGAAGAAAATAAACAACCCAAAGAGAAGGAAACAATGTGGTCAATAACTCACTCCAAAAGTATTTTTTTGCCTCCAAAGCTCACGTTGAGGGAGACATTCCTGTGCATGATACAAATGGTTCTGACATTAAGAAAAGTAAACAAGTAAGAAAAATAAAGATGGAAAAATTCTGTGGTCAGTTCACAAGTGCTTTTTTATTGTTTGAGGCAGGGTTAAAGCCTTTTATAAAGACAAGGATATATGTGCCGCTAGATTAAATATGACATTGGACTAGTCTAGCTGCCCTTGCACAGAAATCTGGCTGCCCGTAATATGCCATGGACAAAACATGTGTTGGTGTTTCTAAACAAAGAACAGGGTGGGACTTAATGCAGCTAATTTAAAGCACCATCTCAATGCTGTTCTGTAGATCAAACAGTGAAAAGGTACTCAGCTCTGGTTATTGATGAATTTGAGAGATAAAGGCAAACATTTAATATCCTCTAGTTATTAATGGCCTCGAGGATTTTGATCAAAATTTGTCTCAATAACTGTTTAACTTGCATAACCTACAAAAGGGATTCCTGCCTGCCTTATTGCAAGTCATTCAAAGACTAAGTTGACTCAGGAGGCCAGAGGCCCCTTAAATGGTCTAGAACTGAGAAAGCAGATTCTTCTTGGGTCCTGAGGGATGTTGAGTTCCAAAAGACTTTTACAGTAGTGACTCTCTAGTTATGTAGTATCTATAACTTGGAAGAATTCTCTTTGAAGTTTCGTTGCCCTCAATCTAACCTAATACTGAGAGATCCAAGCCAATGAATACCTGGTCTAAACAGAAGAAGCAAAAATAAATGCGATTGCATCAAGAGCAATCAGCCTTTCAAAGACTTTTCTGGAGTGATTTTACTTGTGTATCATTCCATTAAATGAAATGATAGCCACCTTACTGGTATGATTGTGCTTATTGTCCTTGTAACAGTGTTGGAATATAGCCAAAGACACACAAAGACCATCTCACAAGCTATGGATTTCGGTTCTGAGAGGTGCTGAGGAAGATACCAAACTCAAAGGTTTGTGCCTTCTGTTAAAAACTGTTCGGTCTGGTGGGTGTTTTCTATAGTCTTCACTTTCTTTTTTAACTTCCTGACCCATCACTCTGTTTTCATCACCTCCCTACCTTTAAATAGCACCCAAAGGAGCAAGCCAGCTCCAAACTACAAATATGGCCACAGGCATAGCTGGATGTATGTGTTGTTAAAAATAAATAAATACATACATAAATAAATCAGAGTCCTTGGTGCAATCAGAACTTGGTGCTGGGAAAGATGCCTGACATTGCCTAGTATTCAGGGCAAGAAGTGGATTTAGAAATGTACAAAACAAGACAGAGTCCATGCTTTTGTAGTTAGGGATTTAAGGAAAGCTATTTACTCCAGTTGTAAGAACACAAAATCAGCCATAAATGTATGACCTGGCTGAGAACCTTCAGTTCTCTGAAAAACTGCAAGCCAAAATGCACTACCTGTAATAAAGATGCTAAAGGATGGTATGTGTTTTGTTGGAATGTGTGGGTGTGTGCAGAAAATAAGGGATTAAAATTCAAGGTGAATAAGGGAGGGTGGCCTTCCTCCAAACTGATTATTTCACTAAAAAAACCCCCACAGCACAATGGTATCAGAGGGATCTCTACTCAATAGGCAAGCTGAAGACACAGTCTCTCTCGCTTGACTACGGCCAACGAGCATGCTCAGGGAGGCCCCAGGTGTGACCTCTGCTCCCCTGTGAGCAGTGGAGGGGCCGGGCAATCTATCATGGTGTTCCTCCTGTCAGCCCTGGTGCTTCGCCGCCGCTGTCTGTCACCCTAGTGGATGAGACCTGCTTAAGGGCAATCATGTCAATCTCTATGTGACCACTCAGTCTAAGGCAGAAGGATGATCTTGACAGGCCTGGCAAAGTCAGCAGAAGGTACCAAAAGCTGAAGTCACAGCCTTCCCACAGACATGCGATGTGGGCCATTGTTTTTTTCTTTTAGTTTTTTTTCTTTATTTTTACGTTCCCTTTTTCTTTTATTCTCATGACACAGGCTAAAGCATTCAGAACTTGCCATCAGAGCTGGTCATCTCGGATAAACCTGTTGCCTTCTGAGTTTTTCCCATAGTAAACATAGCGACACTTCCCCAGGACACCTGCAAAGAAAAGGAAACACATCTTTAGAGACGGCACAATTAGTACAGCAAGGAAACATAGGTGCAGTAAAGCAGATATGCAACATGGTCACAGATCCGGTGGGTAGCAGCAAATGGATTAAGCCCCAGGAGGGAAGGACCCTACTTTCTTGTCCTCAGAGTTGACATTCAAGTAGAATATCACCAGAGCACAGGCACCTAGGAATCCCATGTTTCCTGCACAAATTCTCCTCCACATTTCATTGACTTTTCTAGTTTGGCCAAGTAATCCTCAAAATAAAGAATAATAACCCTTTCCCTCTCTGGGGTCCCTTAGTAGAGTTTCTGAAAATGGAAGATTAAGACTTTCTAGACGGGTCTGGCCCAAGCAAAAGATGTAAAACAATCTTCCTAGAATGTGACTCTTTTCAAGTCCTTTATCATGAATCAATACTATTAACTTTCAGGGAGAATCTTCTAAATCCCAGGAGGCATCAAGCACATACTGGGTGATCGAGGAAGAGTGATGGTGTTGACAAAGTGCCACATGAAAAGTAACAAGAGCCTCTGACATTAAAGGGCTTCTTCTTACAGGAGGCCTGAAATGAATCCTCAGGTTGGAATGCCTTTGATTTTCATCTTTAGTTTTAGTTTAAATAATCTTGTGGCTCTATGTACAGTTTTTGTTTCATTCAAGGAGACTGTAGGAGAATTTAAGTATGAAAAATACCCCTAGAATAGGGTCAAATCTTCTAACCAACTCAATATTTATTCTAAATATCCATAAGAAATTACCTGCCACAGTTATTATGGAAGCTTTGTGTAATTATTAAGGGCAAATCAGTCTTCCTCAAAGAAAACATTTATAATTACAGTTTGCTTTTTGCCATCTTGTGTTTTCTTCTTCTAATTTGAGAAAAACTAACTTAAAATTCAGCTTCATAGAGTTGCCTTATTACTAAGAGCACTTGAGTCTCTGAAGTGTGCATAACCAGAAAAAAGCAAAGGAGTGTCCATAAAACATTAATTCATGAGCCACAAATCTGCCTGTAAAAATAGCTACCTATATGCATGATTATTTGTCTCTCTGTTTGATAGTGTGAAACCAACAATCACCATCTAATGTTCATCGGGGGTAAATTAGTACTAGAAATTATCCAGGTTCTTCACAGCAATTCTAAGTAGTAAATATTTTTGGGATTGTATAAGAGATGTTTCTCTACTGTAGAACTTTAAACATTATTCTTAAATAAGGATTAAAAATGGCTCTTAGAAACCTTTAAGGACAGGGCAGATGTTTCATGGTTTGGATGGCTTAGGACAAATTTAGGAATGACTGGGATTGCAGAATCTCTCAAGAGTTGGAAAAGGGGAGAGGATGACATTGTTTCATGGTCTCAGACTGGTCTTGGGCTTGCTCTCAAGTTCTATTTGTCACATTTCTGTGAACAAGGCTACTGTGGACCCCCCCCTTGGTCATGCTTTCTCCTTGGCCCAAATCCCTAATTTCTGCTTTTCAGAAATTAGGTGCTTGGAAACATCAAGCCTCGAGAAAACCTTCCTGAGACCCTTCTTGGGCTAAAAAGTATTCCTTTGGCTATTGGCCCCAAACAGCTCCCTTCACTGCAATTACATAACCCTGCGGTTGTACTAATGTTGTCACCAACGTTGGGAACTGGTCTGTTGGTCAGGCTTGGCTTGTCAGGTTCTGTTCCAGGAACAGCATCCCCTAGAGGCCTGGGTGGGAGTGTCTCAGATATTTCTGAAAATCCACAAAGGGCTTCCTTAAACATAATTGACTCAAACAAACCCTCAAGAATCTGGAAGGACGAGGCCAAGGATGTTAATTTCTTTCTACAGTACCAGGACAGCATGAATTTTTATAAAAAGAAATGGATAGGGCTGTCAGATATCATAAAGAATACAGTCTTTCTCTTGAGTAAAAGAACAAAAGGCAGACACGGGCATGTACACACATGCGCGCACACACACACACACACACACACACACACTACCCACGAGCCAGGTGCATTCCCTCCAGTAAATCCTCCAGTGTGTTCTGGGATTGAATTTCTTGACTCTCCCCTCTCTCCTTGGTAACCATCAACTCCAGATCTTGCCTAGATACCACGTGGATGGCAAGTCCCATCCTGGAAATAAGCTGGCTACTCCTGGAACCTGGGCTGTAATGTGGAGGGAGGTAAAGTATTCTGAGCCATGTTCCCCAGGCCTTCTTTCTGGTTGGTACTGATGAAAGTCCTTTTTAAGGCCTGCCCTGTTCCTTTGGGCCCGGAAGCAAGAATGTTTATAGACATCCTGGGGAGAGAGGGCTGTTTGATGAATGCGGGAGACTGGCGAGGTGTCAGAGCTTGGAAAATGAGGCAAGGACATGAGGTATTAATATTGTCAATGATCTCTTGACGGGAAAACAGATACCGCACTCACCGTCAGGTTTAAATAGACATCAAGTGCATTGATGACAAAAGGGCAGACTTCAAACAAAAGGCTGTGTGGTGGGGAGCAGAGCCAGTCTCTGTGCTGGCAATAACCTGATCTGAAAAGACACTGTCAGGGCTAGAGACAGGCCCAGGATTGTGTGCAGTGACAGAAAACAGAGATGCTGACAGAGATACCGGTGCCGTATTATGCCAAGGATATTCTAACACTGTCTGCGGCTCTAACGAAAGCTGACATCATTCCCTATCACTTGGGGTCTTCTCTGCCTGCTCCTGCAGAGCATTTCTCCCCAGACATCATTACAACACTCGCTGCTGTAAGTTCCGGGCAGCCCTGTTCTGTCAGAGCACTTGGGGTCAAGGGGCCTAAGGATAACCTCAGTCAATCTAAATTTGGACTTTGCAGGAGGAGCACACTCAGCCCCCTGCTATCTCGGCTACTTGAGGTGATCGGACTGCCAACGTGCGAGGAGCTGTCACCTTGAATAAAATCCTTAAAGGGAAGGCGCTCAGTCTGTGGGCTGCTCCAGGAAGGCACGGGGATGGCGGCCTGGCGGCCAAAAATGAAATCCAGCTGCTGGTGCTCTCCTGGGGAGAAAGGTGGTCTGGCTAGTGACAGTTAAAATCGGCTGAAATGTTTGAACTCACACCCCCTACAATTGCTTAAATTAAGCAAGTGTTGCCTCTGTTGAGAATCCTACCGGAGCTCACAGTCGGGAGGTGATTATCCCTCACGTGGGACTTTAGTGCTCCAAAAATATATAAATAAATAAATAACATTAACAAGGAAGGGGGAAAAAAAACACAAAACAAAACAAAACCACAATCCCATGTGTGGCCATAGGACTTTATTTATCATGAAGGTTATTTGTAAAATAATGGAATCTGCTTATAAATTAAGTGAGGTGGCAGGCAGCGTGTTTCTCTCCCCCGCCTCCCCATGGCCCTATTCTCCCGTCATGGCAACTGCCTAAACTGTGAAAATTACAGAGGGAACAGTTTGCTTGCAAAGAACATTTTGACAGGGAGGCGCTCCGAGCCTGGAATTTGGGAACCCGCTGGTTGTGACTCAGTAGGCGGTGGTTTCCGGGTACATCTGTAATGCATTCACTTGTTTGTATCTCCTCGAACTATAACGTCTTGGGACGGCAGGGGGAACAACACATTTAATGGCGTGTGTAGTGTTTTTAATTAAAATATCTGGCTTTGGCCACAATAAGTGAAGCAGGCTTGCCGTGCATCAGGCTGACATGTATCTGTCTGTGTGGGGGTTTCTTTTCAGGGGCCCTGAAAAATGACAGTGTGCTGTCCCCTGGGGAATCTTCTCCTGCCAAATGAGACTCCTAATTTTTCTTAAGTAGCCAGCTCTCCCATCACCATAAGCTTTTAAAACTATAATTATGAAAAAAATGTATTGGGAAGAATCTCTTTTAAAGAGGTCCTTTATCTTTTAAATGTTTCCCCCTCTGGAATGGATGTTCTAATTATGCAGGTTAAGTTATGACCTTGGGGCTGCCTGAGGGGGTGGAAAACAGCCTCTTTTCTTCCTTGTAAGGCTGTGAGGGCTGGGGCAGTACCAGACTTCACTGGGGGAAGACCCTGAGAGTCCTGAGTAGAAATTCCTTGCACACTCATGCAGAGTCCAGCAAAGACCCCAGGATTCCCTGATCTCCCGGACAACCTTGCCCTGCCAGGTGCATTTCTCCTATTTAGTAAGGAGAGGTGGGAGAAGACCAATACTTAAATCTAGCTCTATGCCTGATGGTTATGTCACCACAGATATGTCCCTTTTCCTTACTGAGCTGCATTCCCCATTTGTAAAATGAAGGCAAGGGGCCAGATAATCTTGGAACTTCATTCTTGTTCTGAAATGTGTGATTTAGTATTTTCAAATGCTTCCCTTATGACAATAAGGATGTCAGATCCAATAGTGCCTGATGGAGAAGGAAAATCCAATAGTCAGTTAATCAAAAACTTGACTTTGACTAAGTAAGCTCTTGAGACCCATCTAGCCCACATTCTCATAATATAAAGAAGAGGAGTTCTGCTGGACCTCAAAATCTCCAAGGAAAGAAGTTCCACTAACTTTCCTGCAACCTGTATTTTACACCCAGTGCTGGGAAGCACCTCCCACAAACTAGTCCCTATCCAGTTAGCTTTGATATGAGTCCTGGTCGGTCGCATTAACTTCAGATTCCACAGAGCTCAAGACTAAATAGAAGCGTGAGTGTCTTTTCTCAAATGGTTGGCCATTTGTATCTTAGCTGTGAAACAAGAATAATCTAGACACCTACAAACATACAAACACAAAAATTTATTCGATGATCGAGGATAGGCTGGACCAATAAATTCGTATTTGTAAAAGAAAGTAAAAACTATCAATTCTATTACCATTATTGATATTAGTTTTGGTAATCATCATTTTAAATGCTATTATAACAAATGCAAGTGTACCTGTGTGATGACAGATTTTGATCAGTTTGCGATCACTAGAAGCTTACAAGTGTGGACAGCCCTACAAAATGGGTGAGGGGCAGAAGGATTCTCATGGAACTCCTGTTCTCCAATCTGTATGAGTAAAGGCAGGAGCTAGACTATTCATGGGGTCTGAGAAAAAAGCGATGACAGTGTTGTGAAGAGGTGGGTCCAGTGACAGGGAAAGAGTATCTGGAGAGTCTTTCTGGCCCACTGCAGAAGGTTCTAGAACTACGTTTCCACATGACACTATACATACCTGTTAATAGGTCACCCCTATAATACTCCCTGCACTGCTCCCCGATTGCTAATGCCCAGTGGTTGAAACAGTACAGAGGACATGTTCCATAAATATTTGTTGAATAGATAAATTAATACCACTGACGTTATTATCCACGTACAATCTGAACAGAACCCATCAAGTTAGGAATTTCAATTGTTGAACCCTCATACCTTAACCTCTTCTAAGACTACATGTCTGAAATGCTTTCAAAATATATACTTGCCTTATTAAAAAGGGGGCAAAATAGCAGAAGGCAACAGTCTCAATTCCTAAACACTAGTGTTGTTTTTATGCTGAACGCTTTCCTCCCACAGAAACAAAGCAATCATAATTATCAGGCCAGAAAGAGAGAAGTGAAGTGAATCTTATCCAGACTTAAGAGCTGTAAACATCATACACGGGGCAGGACATTCCCCAGAAAGCGCATCCCTCGGTCTTTGTGGGCTGCAAGTAAACCGGGAGCTGGAAAGGAATAAACGCCCATGTTTTATGATCTTGAGAAGTGGCTGAGCAATGCCCCGAGGTCAGCCTGTGTGCTGTGCTATCAGCTTGGCTGTGGAGATCACACCAGATTTAGCAGAGCCTGAAGAATTACAGGCTCCTAGCACAACATCCTCCTTCAGTGTCAGCTATTAAATACTAAGGCAAAATGAAAAGAAGAGAGATCTTAAAAGGTCTTAAGGGAAGGGGTTGCTTGGGAGTTGTCTCTGTGGAAGGAGGACAAAGTCCATCCTCCAGGCCCAGCATATTTTTCCTTTGTCTGCGGGCCCATCTGAGAAGCCTCAGGCAGGGTACAGCAGGGAACAGTCTCTCCACTTGACCCAGGAGAGGGGAGAGAAGGCAAAGAAGAAAGTGAGAGACTTCCCTCCCAAACTAGCTGAGTGTGACTTCAGGCAAGTGTCTCAGGTTTTAGTCTGCTTCCTGGGTTGGAATGGGGTACCATGTGGTGCTATGGTTGTGCAATGCTTGCTAATCCTAAAGTTACCTAGAAAGGCTGCGGCTGTCTCCACCATGGACCAGGGGCACAGCGCTCTTGCTGAGGACTGCAGGGACCACCTCAAACAGTGCCCTGCAAGGGACATCTCCTAGTCTCTCAAATGAGTGCACTCTTGAACTCTTCTTTATTATCCAAAACAACCCCGTGGTTCTGAGCAGCACACTGCAATGGAAGACATTTGAATTCTGCCATTTTGACCGCAAGGATGCTTTGGCTTCCTTCAGGCTTCTGAATATAAACACAGACTAGCCTGGTAAGTTTTCTTTGAGAAAGCATTAATTATTCAAAGCAAATGCTATTTAGCCAATTCCATTCTTTAATTTTTGAATGTAAAGCTAAACCATATCCAATGTTTAACATTTCACTTCTACTTTATTGAGTTTATTTTCAATGGCGTCAAATTCTTTTCCATGTAATTTTTACATCAAGGTTAAATTCCTCAGCTTTTGCCCGATATCAAAGTTTACCAGTTACATCTTCTAAATCTCTGAGTCAATAATTTTTACAAAGTCACATTACCTTGAGTAAAATTTTGCAGGCCTGAATTGTGGCAGGAAGGTTTATGCCTTCAGTTAAAGTTTTAGTCAACACATTTTACTATGCACAGTTTGGGTTCATGTCAATTTTATTTTGTTTTCATTATTTCCACCAAGGTTAATTTCTCCCCATGAATGTATGCAGGATGTAACGATATACTGACGAGATATAAATCTATGGTCAGTTTATTTATTTATTTTTTTGTCCATAATAAATTTCATTATGTGCAGGTTTAGTGGCTGCCCGTTTTATTTTGGATTGACTATTTCGACTAGCAATGTTTGTTATAAGGGTAAAGTAAATGATAATTTTTATTCATTTCTTAGCACAAAGAGTATGCAGGACAAAGATCGATATTCTGGATGCATGGCAGGATCCAAATTGTGGGGTTATGACATGTTGCTTTCTACCAAGCGCCCATCAAAAAAACCCACATAATCCAAGGGTTTGGCTAAATCTACATCCTGAAAGAAAGCTGATCCAAATGCTGGCCAGCCTACCCCTTTGAGGAGAGGGCATTTGGCCCCAGTGTTCAGTTTCCTCAGGGAGGTTAAACTTTGCACGGAGAGAGAACAGATTATATACCCCACTTAGACAAATGCTGGGCCTTGTCAGGCCTCACCCACGTGTTTGTGACGAAGAAAAAACAGGGGAAGGAAACCAGTTAGTACAGAAAAGGATCTTGGCAAAACCTGCACTTGTAGGTGGTAAGAATGTGAGACTGAGAAGCCAGCCTTCCAGCCTGGGGGAGGCTGCACAAACGGTCACGTGAGTGGGCCGACAGGTTGACGGGTGACAAGCCAGAGCCTGTGGAAAATGTGCGCTGGGCTCCTGGGGCAGCTGAAATGAGGCTTGTCATTTTAGAAGAAGAAAAGAAGGTGGGAAAGGAGGAGAAAAATGCAGGGCCAGTTTTCCCCTCACATAATCCGCTAGTGGGAAATGGAAAAGCTCATTGGTCCAAGCCCCAGAAGTTACTGCACCGTTGAGTGGATCCTTAGGAACCAGCCCCACTGTCCCACCTTGAGCTCCCGGTCCCTGCCCTCAGGCTGCAGATTTGTGGCCCTGTCAAGACCTGACTCGGCCATTCAAAGTCCTTTCCACACAGAAAAAAATATTAGACTGACAGAATTAAAAGTTATCTGGCAGCAGATGTTTCCATTACGTGAATCCTGGAAAGGAAACAGTCAACATGCTTTTCCTCAGATGTCAATGCTTTTGAAATTTTGTTGTATTAAGGGTAGTTTGGGTAGACAGAGACTGAGGGGAAAGAATCCCAGTCTGAGGGTGGGCTCACTTGCTCTCTTTTTCTTTTTTTATAGTGTTTTTTTAAAAATTTTATTTATCTTGAGAGAGAGTGTGTGTGCAGGAGGAACAGAGAGAGAGAGACAGAGAGGATCCCAAGTGGGAGGGGCAGAGAGAGAGGTTGAGAGAGAATCCCAGGAGGCTCTGTGCTGTCAGCCAGGAGCCCGAAGTGGGGCTTGAACCCACAAACCATGAGATCATGACCTGAGCCTAAATCAACAGTTGGATGCTTAACTGACTGAGCCACCCAGGTGCCCCTTACTTGCCCTGTTTAAAACATTAATATGATTGGCTCTTATCTCTACATAATGCTGTATTTCAATCAAATAGGAACGTATACACTTCAGAGATCAATGCCATAGTAAAGATTTCTTGCTTCAACAACATCCCCCCATTAAAAAACAAAACCAAAAACCAACCAACCAAACAACAACAACAAAACGTGGCTAAATCTTCTTAGCAATCCAAATTTTGGTTTTTCTTCTTAGGTTACATTTTTTTGTGCCAGTTAAAATGAGGTTAGAACAGTTTTTACTCTGACTTCCGAAACTGATTTATTTACATGCTTTTATAAGAATACTTTATTATTTTGCTTCTTAGCTTAAACATAGAACAGGAAACTTTTCTTTAAAATTATTTCTTTAACTCTATTGAAGAAATCTCATTGGGACAAAATTTAAACACCATTATTTTAGGTCAAGTCCTTCACTTTATAATGGAGGAAAATGAGGTTTAAAGTGGTTTCCCCAAGGTCATGGTACCAGACCAGACATCCATGCAACTCTATCTGTCTAGTCCAGATGTTTCTGAATCGTAGGATACTGCCTTTAAGATAGGGGCACTGCAAAGATCAATCTGACTTAGGCTGACTCTTACCTACTTTTCTGCTGGGAGAAATTGAATCTTCAAGGCCAGTTTGGTGTTAGCGTGTTTCCCTACTCCCCATCTCTGTATTTTAAGTGGGGTTTAATGGATTTGAGATGGGCTGGATTCCAAAGTGCATGCCAAGATGGAATGCAAATCAGTTCACATTCCTGAAGTTCCCTTCCTTGCGGCTCACTGATGGATGTCACATAAACCAGGCTGTCAATCAAGGTGGACAATGGTCAAGTGGTATGGCTCCATTTTTCTTTCTCAGTGTTTTTTTTTTCTTTTCTGGAGGAACTCAGAAATCTTTCACACAGGAAAGAAAAAAGAAAGAAAACGTTCACCCCTTCACCACCTCCCCCATTTCCACCATTGTGTCCATATTCATCTTTTCCATTTCCCATCTGAAGTCAAGAGCATTGCCACTAGAGGGCAGCATGAATTTAGGAAAAACAGCAGCTTTCTTGGAAAAAAAAAAAAAAAGATGGCAACTATTCAGGGAGGGCCATTAAAGCCACACTGTGCTTTTGGTCACCAATTATAGGTTCCGTAATGATCAATATGTCATGTTTGCTCAATCTATGAGGGAGGCTTTCTGGGAATGGGGCTACCAAACACCCCCCTTTAGATTCCTCTGGTCTCGATTTCAAAGACTGACTTTCTTCACCGTCAGTTGCTCTAATTAACCTTCCAGGCTCAGGGGTTGGGGATGTTTACGTAATACCTGCATAAATGTAACATGTATGCAAACTAATAAACAAAGATAAATTCCTGCACTTCCTAAAAAATATCATTTTTATGGTAGGAATCCAAAAGGAAATATGCCACCCAATGGCATGGAGTTACCAATCATTGTGAGAGTAAAACAAGTAAAACTCTAAAAAATAAGATAAAATAAAATTGGACCAATAAAATATACAAGAGGTGTGTGATTGCATCCAAACAAATTATAGCTACCACCTTTTAAGGCACCTCCCTGACCAAAACCCACCCAGCCATTGTCTTCCCTCTTAGAGTATCTGGCCCAGACTAATCACAAAAGAGAGGCAGAAGCAACTCAAATAAAAATAAATAGTAATTCCAGCTTCTCCCTGATCACCATTTGGTCCCCATCATTAGTCTCTGGGACATGGACCAGTGATGATTTCATGCCCTGACAACAAATGACCACCTCCCTTTAGGAGAAATGAGGTACTCATGAGTTTCTAGGGATTTTAAGCATATTATTCTTTTTTTAAACAGCCATAAAGGTATGACATTCTAGGGAATGGCATTTTAAATGAGAACTTTTTAAAATTAAAATCCATGATGGGGCACTTAGGTGGCTCAGTCGGTTAAGCATCCGACTTTGGCTCAGGTCATGATCTTGTGGTGAGTTCGAGCCCTGAATTGGGCTCTGTGCTGACAGCTCAGAGCCTGGAGCCTGCTTGGGATTCTGTGTCTCCCTCTGTCTCTCTCTCTGCCCCGCCCCCCACTAGTGCTCGCTCTCTCCCTCTCACTTTCTCTCTCTCAAAAATAAACATAGAAAAAAAAGTTCTAGAATTAAAATCCATGAGTAGACTCAATCAGAGAAGGGAGGAAACAAAAATTGGTGTCAGACCAGGGGAAATGACAGCTGAGTACAGGTGCAGCTCTTCATTTCAGCTGAGAGACCTCTCACATGGTCAGTGGAGCAAGTATAAAATGGCTCTCACACGTTTCTTCCCTTACACTTTCTTTCCTAATACAACAGTCATGTGATTGACTAGCCACTGGGGGGATGTTGGGTTCCAGTTAATTAATTAAATTATCTCATTAACTCGTGGTTAACTAGAAACCTTTCTGAGTTTTTTCTTGCACATAAACACTATGCAAAACCAAAGCTAATTTCATTGTCTTACCAGGTATATCATAGTGACCACAAATGAGGATTTCTCTGAGTATCTATAGTGAGGATGATACAGTTTAGAGGCTTAGCTGAGGTGGGAAGACTGCTCTTTGAACATTTCTCAAGGTCTTAGGATCTCCTTTATATATGAGCTTCAAAAGGGCAGAGATGACAACTTTTCATCCTTGCTTCATGAGGCCTAGGGCATGTAGGTACTCAATAGATTATTTTTTATTGTGGAATAAATGAAAGAATCCTAGGATACAACTTGCCCTTGTACCAGAATCACCTGGAAGGCTTGATAAAACAGATTGCTGAGCCCCATCCCCAGAGTCTCTGATTAGTGGGTCTGAGTTGGGGCCAAGAATTTGCATTTTTGCTAGTGCCCAGTGACAGTGATGCTGCTGATGGGGGACTCCACATTAAGAAAAAATGATATAGGACAACCCAAAGGGGCTCCCTTTTTTCCTTTTTTAAAAAAATAAATTCTTGACATTAGATTTTATTCTTATAACATTAAGAGTATTCAGATGCAGACAGAAAATCTGGTTGACTGAGGATCCTAGTGCATGAGTTTTAATAAATGGGGATTTTACCCTCTCCAAACAACTGTCTGAAAACAAATGGCACCTAAAATTAATAATAGTAATAGTAATAATAATAATAAAGTTGCTCCAACTCTTCAATATTAAACAAAAACCGTAAAAGATTAAATTTAAGTGACATGCAGATTGTATTAACAGAAGAAAAGAAGAAAAGACTTTTTTGGGTAAGTAGAATGGGACTGAACCTGCAAACCATAATTTATGAAGTATAAGAAAAAAAAAAAAGCTTCCAGAAAAATTTCCCAGAGAGTCTTTAGCTTCCCTCTAAAAGGACAGAATCTTAAGTGAACAAATCGGAACAGTGGGGGTCCTCCTGCAGAGTTTGAATGAAAATTTTGGCTTTGCTCTCAAGCACAAATTTGCTTTTGGGTTTCAGATCTGCCCCTATTAGAAAGCTTACATCAAAAGGGGGGAAACCATCCACAGTTCTGTCTCGTTCTTGAGGCTAAAATTTCTCAAGAGAGTCATTGAAAATAAAGACAAGTTGCTTTTTTTTTAATTCTTCAAGCTGCAAAAAAAGAACCTCTCAAATAAAATTAAGCAGACCCAGTAACAACTGGGTTTGTCATAATTCAAACTCTGCAAGGATTGGGGAAAAGACCTTCCTTCTTGGGCCCATTAGTCCAGCCTCCATCTGCCCTTCATTAAAATCTAAACAAACTTTTCCTGTACTGATATTACTATAATCTTTCCTAATTCCAGGACACTCTAAATTGCTTTCTCCAAAAGGAAAACAAAAGGAATCTGCTGATATATGAGCTAACTGAAAGAAGTTTACATTATAAAAAAATAACCAAAAGTATGTTGTTGCAGAAAGCACAGCATAATTCTTGGGCACTAGTAAATCTCGATGCCAAATGCCAA
This sequence comes from Panthera uncia, assembly GCF_023721935.1. NCBI lineage: Eukaryota > Metazoa > Chordata > Mammalia > Carnivora > Felidae > Panthera > Panthera uncia. Next base: position 35,351,413 of record NC_064818.1, on the reverse strand, counting down.
AATATTTTCATTATTTCCTGATCTTTACTTCCCCATCCTCTAACCTGAATCAGAAAAATTAAAAGTCCATATATATGCTAATGTTAATGAAATGAACCATAGGTTAAGTAAGAATTAATAGGAAGCAGTTTATAAGAACAATATGAACCTCTTGTACATTTTGTTTTGCCCAAAATAAAGACAAAGTGAATAGAAGAGCATACTATAAGGGCCTTCATTAGGGCCAGGCTCATTAAAACTTAATGAAGGCACTAGAGTCTCTCCAACAATATTAAGAGGGTTATACTCTTTACCTATCAGTGGAATGGCCTGGGTTGGAAAGACATTGCTGACAGTGGGTGGTACCAGGTGTTATCTGTCCCTGGAACATACGACTTTGATGGCTTGGGATATTACCCCTTTTATTTGGCTGGCTTGAATTCGTCAGGATTCACCCTGTGGTGAGTTAACATGCCTCCATATTGAAAAAAAATTGCCCATGGGCCAATGTGAGCCCCGCACCTAATAGAATACATCTGGCTCTGACAGTTTGATGCCCAGCTCTGAGCCACATTCGGCAACACAAATTAACAGCGTAGACATTGCCCACGCTGAGCAGGAAGTAATAACCTGCTACCTGCTACTTGGCCAAAATCTCATTATAAGCCATTACGGTAATTGAGGGCCAAGACTCTGTGGATATTAGACTCCCCGAGTGCCAGTCGTTAGTTCAGCAGAAGAAAGACTCCGAAAGGAGGGGGCAGTGGGGCCGACTGAGGAGAAACTGCTTTGGACCATCGCGTGAATTCCATCTACAGGGTGCTCTGTGGCTCTGGGAGATTCGTGAGCTGTTTCTCTTCTGCCCCAAAGTCCACAGGACCTCTCGGGGGGGGGGGGGGGGGGGTCAGAACTCTAGGAAGATGAGGTAATTCTTGGTAGGCCTCCAACAATGCTATACAATTAAAATTTGGTTTAAATGAATATTAAGGACATCTACAAAGGGAAGAAGAGGGCAAAAGAAGTCAGAATGCTCCACACTAATAAGGGTAGAAGATGGGATGGAAAGAGGGAAGCCACCCATTTTCTCCAGAAGATGGAGCCTCTCTAGAATTACTACACCTATATGAGCATCCATTCTTCTGTGGCTGGCAAAGCCAGCCCCTTTTCCCATAAGGCTGGTCCTCTTAGTCTGTCTCCAGGGTTGGGGAGCTAGGGATGAGGTGGTGTGCATTTGGTAGAGGGAAACAAGGCAGAAGTCCAATGGATCAATCAAGCAGCTGATCAATAAATCTGATTTTGGTATCATGAAGATGGTTCTGGACTATAGTAATCATAACAGCTATCAATAAACATCTCTTGAAAAAAGTTACAGATGGCCAGGGAAAAAAAGTAATTGAAAATACAATAAACTGTTTTTAGAAATCCCTTTTTATCCCACTACATACAAATATCACCCTACACACACACACACACATACACACACACACACACCACACACACCAATAAGAACCAAATTCTCCAATTACAGGAGCATGTTGAAGCCCGGTTGTACCTCAGTTATACTCAGGAGTATCATAAAACTTCTGAGTATCAGGTCCTCTCCAGCAACGACTAGGAGCCTGGTTAACAAACCTTCCTGGGCATCCAGAAGTTTCCATTTCATCTTACTCTGTTTCTCAGTAAAAGGATCCCTGGCCTTGGAATTTTGAAAGAATTGGTATTGGGGGGGGTGGGCGGAATAAACACAATGATGGCGGAAAATGGGAGTTGCTGAGCGTGAGGATGTCTGTGAGGAGCAAGTGCACAATCGGAACACCCTAAGACAATCTTCCTGTCTCAGCCACGCCAGCCTCAGTATTTCTCTTCACCTAGAGGGTTAAGCACAAGCTGGAGCCTAGAAAATGGCTGCTGTTTGGTACAAGCGAGGCCTTCCCTATAACTAGATCCTTCAGGAAAAAACAAATTAATCAACAGCGAGCTGAAGTGGGTTTAATGATTGCATTCTGCATACAATCAGCTTTTCCCTTTTCAAGGGCCATCAATATGTCAAGGGAAGACATATCTGAAGGATATAGCTCTTAACATCAAGGTTATCTATTCTCCACAAGGCTCCCACTCCTTGCTGGGCTGATACTCCACGCTGCCTGTGTCTAACATTTTCATCAACTCTGCAATCAATCAAGGTAATAATGTTGTGCAAAAAATCAATTAACAACGCAATTAAACTTTCCTTATTATCTCAAAGGGCTGAAATAATACCTAAAGGGAAGATAGACTCACTGAACGCAGACATCCATAATCCAATGTGAAAGTGAGTTATGAGGTTGGACAGATGCAGGCATGTGCTGGTGCTGTTATTTTCCAGGGGTTATATCTCATCGTGGCAGTGTATCAGTCAGCCCCAATCCCAGACCCTAAAATTCCAAATTACTTTTAAGAAATATATGATGTGCAATATCCATTTCATATTCTCTTTTAAAGATAACCCCCTCCCCTCCAAAAAAAAAATTGAACGGCCATATTATTCAAAGACAAAATGATCTTTCAACAAGAACATAAAATATAAAAGCTATAATAACATTTACATCTGTATAGCACACATCTCTGTAAATGCAGGTCATCTATTATACATAATCTGCGGAGCCTAAGAGGCCTGGGATGTGGCACATTTAAAACCCAAATGCGTGAATATGCAGACTCCTATGGGTGGCTGTGGCTTCCCCTGAGTGAAGGTCTCACCCATGCCTGCCTACTGGTATATGAATGCACACATGCACACATGCAGGCACACACACACACACACACAGACACGCATGTAGAAGCATCTGGAACAACGGAAGTATCACTCATTTAAAATGAGAATGACTATATTATTTAGCAATTACACTCAGCTTGCCCTGAAACACTGTCCTCAGGAATCAAGCATTTATATATAGCACATAAAAAAGAGGCGACTATTAACCTTTTAATGCAGTGAGGACTGCGGAGTCCTTGAAATTTCACACTAAAACGAGATACATGGTAGAGGAAGAGGAGGAAGGAGTTTCCTGACATTTACAGAGCTCATTTTGAACTGTTCAGGACCCACATGCAATGGTCCGGCACCAACAAAAGATAGAAGGGGAGACAATGCCCGGAATGGGAAGGTTAAATAAACAAACAAACAAACAAACATCAAAGCAAAAGCCAGCAAACAAAAAAGTGCTGACAAAATATTGACATTATTTGAATATCCTCATAATTCCTGGAAGTAAAACACAACAACACTTAAGAATCAACATGGACATATGTCAAGCATGAATACCCACATAAGAATCACCTCCCTACACTTGCCCTTCTCCATCGTGGGGCCAGAGGTTTCCCTACAGCACGGCTGAAGGATCTCACAGCATATATAGAAAGCCTAGGAGATCCCTGAAATTCATAGGAGCCAAATGAACTGATCCAGAAAGCATAATCCCAAACTTGGGCCTCAGAGAGTTATCTGAATCAGAATAAGAAAGGATTTCCCTGTGTTTCTTGATCAAACCATGTTGCTACTTGAGCTCTAGATTTTAGTAACACACAGCTATTCTCCTGGTGGTGTGGATTTCCACATATGCCACCTGGAGTGGTGCAGGTATTGTCACTTCAAAATATCATTGCTCAACAATGAATTCCTTCTTTGCCAGTTACTCACTTGTAACAAGGACCCATCTTCTTAAGCCAACTTTCCCCATTTTCAGCACAGCAAGGAGGCAGGACTGAGCCCCAAGTGCAGATGTACATGAAAATGAAAGAAGACAAATGCATATAAACCCTCACTCTAATTTCTTAAGAAAAATAAGAAAGCAAATTGTGATGTACTTTTTGGTACAGAATTTCAACAGAGAAGTTGAACAGGTTAGTGATTCTTGCCATTTCTCTAACCTTAAGGAACATAATTAATATGTTTTCATTTTCAATGACTATATTGTGTGTGTATCAACTGGAACTGCTCCTGCTGTGTATTTGATTCCACTGACGATGGGGTGGGTTGGATTTTAAATGATGTGTGAGCACTTCTGTTCTTTCCGTGCTCTGGTTTATGTGTTATTCATGACTTGCATTACAGACATGGCTGATACACAGATGTAAATGTTATTAAATCTTTTGTATTTTAGAGGCTTTGTGAAAGGCTTCTTTGTTTTCAAATAATTCTCTTAACCACCAAAAATAACCAGTAATACATGACAATGTCTTGGGAATTTTTTTTTCGTTGAATTTTCTGATGAAGAGATTTTCTCCTTCCGAAGAGATTTTTCTCTTCTGCTGTTTTTTTCATCAAAATAAAAATGTAGGATAAGCTGGCAGGTGGAAGAGTTACACCTTCATAGTACCAGTCAAGAACAAATTCATGTGTGTTGATACGTACATGCGCTAATGTGTATTGTGTGTTTTGTGTGTATGTGTTACATGTGAATGTGTGGTGCTTGTGTGTGCACTGTTGTATGTGTGCTGTGTGTCTTGCGATAAATTGTGTTATTTATGTTGTATGTGTTTTGCTTTTGTGTGCATCTTGATTATGATTGTGTTATAGGTGCACACGGTGTATACCTGGGTGTGAATATGTTGACATCATTTTGCCAGATCAGAACTCAAAGTTGCCAATTCTCATATATCTGCCAAAGAAGCAGCTGCCTTACTGCATTTCGGTATCTGACATAATTTTTAATATGTTTTCACTTTGCTCCATCCTCTTCACATTTCTTAGGATTTCAACAGAAATGTGGCAGAGGATAAACCTCTTCATACAGACAGCACTTAATCAGTCTGTGCCTCTTACTGGCTCACTTTTCCTTATTGATTTTAAATTTAAACAGTGCTCTGAGGCTGAACAATACACCCCCACAAATACAGCTGACTTCCCTGAAGGAGGTCAAGACAGACAGAGATGTGTGTTTCAGTCCTGAGGTTAGCAGTCCAACTTCAAAGAGCTCTAGAAGGAGAGAAGGCTCAGGCCCTCTTCCATCCTCAGGGCAGTGGGAGTACCTGCCTGATTTCAGAAGAGCCCTTTTTAGAAGGACAAGAAAGGTCATATCAACTTTGGCAAATGGGGGGAGTCCAAAGATCAGGTTCTAGCTCTGGTTACTTACGCATATTTTCTATGCTGTTCACAGCTCATATGGTTGACACAACGATAGGGACCTTTCTCTTTCCATGTCCCTCTCTTCTTTTCCTTGGTTTGTCCCCTTCCCTTCTAGAATATCTATGACCCTCATACTCCCTCTTGCCTTTCTTGGGGTTTCAACTCCAGAGTTAAAATATAACCGTCCTCTTTCAGATGCATGTCCCTTCATACCTTTTCTAAGAACCGACTAATTTTCTGATCACTAATTCACATTAACATGTTAACAGTTCACAATGAAATAGAATTTCATCACTTCAGGAAAACATTTTATTCTTAAAAAGACACATTTAAAAAAAAATAACCAACTGAGTGCATCTTGAATGGAATTTTGGGCAAAACAATAAGTGGGGAAACACTATTTTCCAGGAACAATCCCTGATACCCAAAATAAAGAAGAAAAGGAGGGGTGCCTGGGTGGCTCAGTCAGTCAAGCGACTGCCTCTTCACTTCTGCTAAGGTTGTGATCTCATGGTTCACTGACTCGAGCCCCACGTCGGGCTCCACGATGACAGCCAGGAGCCTGCTTGGGATTCTTTCTCTGCCTCTCTCTCTGCCCCTCCCTCACCTGCATGCACACACTCTTTCTGTCTCCCAAAATAAAGAAATACACTTAAAAAACAAAGATGAGGAAGAAGCAAAGGAAAGAAAGGGAGAGTCTCTTGTTATATTTGAGGAACTGACAGGCCAGAAAAGGAGATGACTTGTCAAATAAAAGTCGCTATAATAATATTAGGCACAAAGTGTTATGAGAACATAGAAAAGGATTATCTCTGCCTTGGGAAGTGATGGGTTAACATAAAGCATAAAAAAAAGTCATTTTCTCTATATGTATTTCCCTTATTACTTAAGTCACGGATATAATATTTGTTGTTAGCAAGTTAAACAATACAGAAGGTATATTTAAAAACGTATTAGTCCTTTCAAGACTTGCATGACCGGATATACAGTGACTCCCAGGATATACTTCTGGAGAGATGTAAATGTAGGTATATATATATACAGATTTATAGAGATGATACAGATGTAGATGTAAATATAGGTATAGAGTTATACAGACATATAGAGGGGCAACTATAGACACAGTATAGACAGAGACACAGGCATACAGATGGATACAGATATAGATATGTAGACATGTTTATATAGATATAGATGTAGATGTAGGATATACTGATAAGTAAAAATGCGAGGAACCAAAAGGTACATAAACTCAGTACTTTGGGGTAAGAAAGAAGTAAAAATAACTGGGACCTTATGAAGATAAAAAGCTTCTGCACAGCAAAGGAAACAACCAACAAAACTCAAAGGCAACCAACGGAATGGGAAAAGATATTTGCAAATGACATATTGGACAAAGGGCTAGTATCCAAAATCTATAAAGATCTCACCAAACTCCACACCCGAAAAACAAATAACCCAGTGAAGAAATGGGCAGAAAACATGAATAGACACTTCTCTAAAGAAGACATCCGGATGGCCAACAGGCACATGAAAAGATGCTCAACGTTGCTCCTCATCAGGGAAATACAAATCAAAACCACACTCAGATATCACCTCACGCCAGTCAGAGTGGCCAAAATGAACAAATCAGGAGACTATAGATGCCAGAGAGGATGTGGAGAAACGGGAACCCTCTTGCACTGTTGGTGGGAATGCAAACTGGTACAGCCACTCTGGAAAACAGTGTGGAGGTTCCTCAAAAAATTAAAAACAGACCTACCCTATGACCCAGCAATAGCACTGCTAGGAATCTACCCAAGGGATACAGGAGTACTGATGCATAGGGGCACTTGTACCCCAATGTTTATAGCAGCACTCTCAACAATGGCCAAATGATGGAAAGAGCCTAAATGTCCATCAACTGATGAATGGATAAAGAAATTGCGGTTTATATACACAATGGAGTACTACGTGGAATGAGAAAGAATGAAATATGGCCCTTTGTAGCAACGTGGATGGAACTGGAGAGTGTGATGCTAAGTGAAATAAGCCATACAGAGAAGGACAGATACCATATGTTTTCACTCTTATGTGGATCCTGAGAAACTTAACAGAAACCCATGGCAGAGGGGAAGGAAAAAAAAAAAAGAGGTTAGAGTGGGAGAGAGCCAAAGCATAAGAGACTGTTAAAAACTGAGAACAAACTGAGGGTTGATGGGGGGTGGGAGGGAGGGGAGGGTGGGTGATGGGTATTGAGAAAGGCACCTTTTGGGATGAGCACTGGGTGTTGTATGGAAACCAATTTGACAATAAATTTCATATATTGAAAAAAAAAAGAAAAGTAAAAATATGATTAAAAACTAAACACACATCTTTATCTGTGTTTTACATAAAGAAACAGGGGAAGGATAAACCATAGACTAGTAAGAATGACTATGTGTGGTCAGTGAGTGAAAATAGGATGGAGGGCATTGAGATAGAGCTGAGACTTCTCTGAATATATCTTTTAATATTCATATACTTCACATATTCAAAAAATAAAATAAAAAGGATGGAAAAAGCAAACCCTAAAACTGAATACAACTGGGAAAAACTGAACCCAACTGCCTATCAAATCGATAACATAATGATACAAGAAAAGAAAAGAAAGGAATTTTGGAACACAGTACCTCATGTACTGTGTACTCATGTACACACCAGAGTGAGATATATTGAGTAAAAAAGTAAAATACAATAAATGAATAAATAAAAATAATGCAAAGAAATATTGAGCTTTACTTAGGAGGCTTATTGTTGTTAGTGTCATTGCCATTATACTTCTCAAATTACTTTGTGTGTGTTGTAGGGTAGAGAAAACATGTAAATACACTGAAGTTACTGGAAGTTAACATTTTCACTGTGAGACAAGGGAAATCAAAGAACGAGGGAAGATGTAGTAGGCAGAATAATGGGTATCAAGATGTCCATCCACAATCTGACCTCTGGAATTTGTACTATATCCCTTTACAAGACAAGAGAGACTTTGTAGAAATGATAATGGGTATGGACCTTAGGTTGGAGACATTATTCTGGACTATCTGTCTGGGTTCAGCCTAATCCCATGAGTACTTAAAAAGGGAAGAAGCTTTAAAGGCTGTGGTCACAGAGGGAGATATGACCAGCATCAGAGAGAGACAACACCCTGGCTTTGAAGGTGAGAAGGGGCTTGGAGTCAAGAAATGCGGGGGGCCTCCAGAGCTGGGAAAGGCAAGGAGATAGATTTTACCCCGTGAGTCTCCAGAAAGGAACACAGCTTTGCCAAAACCTTGATTTGAACACACTGAAGAGCCATGTTAGACTTTTGACCTACAGAATAACAAATAATGAATTTGTATTGTTTAAGCCACTCGGTTTGTGAGAATTCATTATGGCAGCCCTAGAAAACTAATATGGAAAGTGATGGTGACGATGATGATGGTAATGATAATGATAACTGCAAATCTAAATTGGAGAGATCTATAAGAAATCATTAACATTCACATATATATGAATGTGTGTGTGTACACACATGTGTGAAGGATATCTGGCACCTAGATACTGGCTCCCCACCATCCAAATATTTCCACCTAAAGTAAACAGGATGTGGGCAGGAAATGTACAAAGTGCCTGAAACATCTTGTGCCAGAAAGCAGATCAAGAACGCAGAGACGGTTTGAAGATCCTCTCTCTAGCCAAATTTGGCATTATTTGATATAAAAATGAATAAGGAGAGTAATTAATTTCACACATTGAATTAAAAAATAACTATGAGTTGATAATGATACTTAAGCACAAAAATAAATAGGAGAGAAAGCTCTTATTTAAAGACTGCCAGCTAATTAATGTAGAAGCAATGATACAATTGGAAAAATCACCATATTCCAATGTAGTAATCCAGGCAAATACTATCAATGGATGCTACAAGTATTGGGTGAAAGTTTATTGGAGAAGAAAATATTCATGCAACCATAGGTTGCCACTGTTAAGGTTACTTATTAATTATAAAGGGGAACATATACCTTCAGAGTGGATCAATATGGTAGTAACCACGTTAACCAAATGGTCAATCAGCATTACTACAAAAGGGATCATTAAATATCACATGCCTCTCAACATGATGAAATACACCCAATATTGCCTACATTTGCCAAAATGTTTAACTTGAATCAAATTATGAGTGAGCAACTAGAATAATCCAGAATGTGGGAAATTCTACAAGGACACTGACTTGAGCTTTTGAAAAAAACAACAATAAAACCTAAATGTCTTGAAAAGGAGGAAAGGTGGAAGGTGTGCTCTAGCATACATGAGAATCACCTAGAACACTTGTTATAACAGAGATTCCTGCGTCAGCCCTCAGAGTTTCTCTTTTAGTGGGTCTGGGGTGGGGCTCCAGCATTTTTACTTCTGACAAGTTCCCTAGTGATCCTGACGTTGCTGGTCTGGGAGTCACCCTTGAGAACTACTGCACTAGATTGAAAAAGAATTAAAAGACTTAACAACCAAATGCAAACTTTGCTTGGATATTAGATTAAAACAAAAGAAGTTATCAGAGACATCATTGGAAGATGGAGGAATTTTCACTAAGGACTGAAGAGTAGGCAATGGTTTGAATTAATGTTAATATTCTTAGCATTTTGTTTTTTTGTAAGAAATGCTCCTTATCTTAGGATATTCATGCTGGAGTACTTAGGGCTGAAGTATGATGGTGTCTACAATTTATTTAAATGTCTCATAAAAATGTGTGTATATACATGCAGACTCAGAGACATACAGAGAGATGGTAAATATTAAAAGTGAATTTAGGTAAAGAATGTGTATGTGCATTATATTATTCTTTTGACTTCTGTAGGCTTGCAAATTTTCATAGTAATAATTTGGGAAGAGATGGCTTTTTTGTGTATCTTGGCATGTGATCTTTGTAACTGGACAGTAATGACTCCAGGAAGAATTTTCAAATCTGTGTTAACTTTCTTTGCCTTCGCTTTTCTGGATTCTGTCAGGTGACCTATTTAAGCCCAATAGTCAGTTAGCACTGACTGAGATCCTTTCAGGCCAGCATGTTCTCCACAAACAGCACTTTGCTATCCCAAAACAAATAACTAAGAGTGTCACTCTCTGCCTTCCTCATTGTACACACACACACACACTCCACATATGCACTCCATCCTTACCATTCCTTCACAAAAATGTATAGGGTCATGTTTAATTTGCATTACAACATGTCTGACTAGTAAGGTATTTATTTAATCAGTTACTGAGTTCTGCCTTCTTCCATGAGACAGCTGTTTACTGAGATCCTACTATGTGCCTCTCAGTGTTCTTGTAGATATTGATACAGCAGGTGGATAAGGTCTCAGCCCATGGACAATACAACCTAGTGGTGGAAGGAAGGCAATAAGGAGACGAAATTTAAAACAAACTAATAATTTTATATATAAATATAATGAAGGTGACAAATCTATAATGAAGGTGATAAAGAGTAAGAGGATAGAATACCTCTTACTAGAAGAAACATAATACCTTGTTGCTAGTACTGAGTGTTCTGTACTCCAGACTTGTGAATTTTGGCAGGTCTCATGACTTATGCCAACCTTGATTTTCATGTTCAAAACAGTAGTAATAAACCTTGCCTCTGTACCCTCTGCCCCCAATCAGGGGACTATAAGGAACTCAAGCTACTGAATAATATTTATTGTCATTGCCAAATGATAGCATGTCTTATGATGATTTGTTTCTTATAATAATGAGCCATCTTCCAACTGCCCCACTGCTGTATTACTGAGGATTATGCAAGCTGCTATAACAACAACAAAAAAAGCCCCACAATTTCAGTGGCTTAATGTAACAGAAGTTTATGTCTCCGTTACTCAAATGTCCCGTGCAGGAAGCCTCCTTTATGTGGGATTGCTGTGGTTCTGCCATCTCCTGTAAGTCCTGTCATCTGCATTCTGCCAGTGGAATGGGCAAAGTGAAGGAGGCAGAGCCGCTCCTCAAAAGTTTTAGTTGTGAAATGACACACATTGCTTCCACTATCATTTCCTTGGCTAAACCACACTCATTTAACCACATCTAATTAACTGTGAGGGAGACACAGTTGAAGTCCAGCTTTGTGGTCCCAAAAGGGGAAGAAAATGTATATTTTATTGAGCACAAAGCAATCTCTACTACTACGACCAAAATGTATTTTTCCTTCCATGTTCTTACTTAATGTGGAATTATGTAAAATGTTAAAGAGAGAGAAAGGGTAATTTCACACTCAGTTAAATATTTGTTCTGGGCTAAGTACCAGGCACAATACCATACTGATGTTTCACCTGCATAGCAAAGGACATACCTATCACAGTGCCTGGCACATAAAGGCATTTCAGGATGGATTCACAGGTTAATGAATGAGCAAACATCCACTAAAACCCAACTTCATGAGAGCAGGAAGTCTGATTTGTTTACAACAGTCTCTTGAGGGCCTAGCTGGTTCAGCATGGAGCAGGCAATAAATGTATACTAAGAATTTGTTTTAAAACCTAAAGTTATATTTTGTTCCCCCAAATGAGCATATGCATATATAGCATACTCTTGGATCAAACATTTTTATGACACATTTAGTCACGTCAGAATAAATCCAAGCCATCCAGGCTGTACCTAAATATGCATAAATAACTGACAATTCCATAGAGCCATTATAGCTACATTTTAGTATCAAAGAGTAATAAGCAAATCAAGTAGACAGCATCTATTTTTAAACAGAAATCAGTAGGTACCTTTAGCTGAAAATTAAAAACAAGGGGCCCTAATTTCCAAAGATCCTCCCTTAACTAATTAAAGCAACGAATTTGCCAGCTCCTAGGTGACAGTGAGATGTTCCCGGAAGCCAACATGGTTTTGTAAAAGCAGCACCAAATGCAACAACAAATGTGAACTCAGGTCTTGTACGGCAAAGATCCAGACACAGTTAACCTCAATGAGGAAGAGGTATTCCTCATCACATTTACACAAAGAAATTGTTTTTCATGATGTATTCAGAGGCCAATGAATCCTGATGAATCTGGATAGAGTAGCTTAAGTTGGCTTGACATGATCAATGTACTGAAGGTAAAATTGTGAACAGTTGCAATCAGCTGACTTTGAGAGATTCTATAATGTCCACACTCTGTAAGTACTTGTGATTTCTTCCCTCCTTCCTCCCTTCCCTCCCTCTCCCCTTCTATCTACAAATGATCTTGTTTTTCTTCTTTTGTTACTGAAATGTCAGCACTCAAATTAAGATCCATTTCAATGACCACATCTTCCTTGAAGAAAATGTTTATTTATTATTACAACCATGAAAAAAAAATTAAATAAAAATAGGATTTAAAAATCTGAGTCACTATGTAGCATCAAGTCAACCCAAGTCTACCCTGCAGTGACGGTATATCAGGCATGCCAACTGTATTTTAGAAACACATAAATGGAAGAATTGCAATAATTAAAGCAATTTAACTTTTTCATTTACCATTCAGATTTTTGCTCTCCTGATCCAAACAATTAATTCATGAAGCTAAATATTCCTACCCTCAGAAAATCTGAAATGAGTTGTTCCCCAAACATCCCATGGCATTTCAGGTGCTAGGACTCCATTCTACCTCCATTCTACCAGATAAAATTCCCCTTATCTTTCAAGACACAGGTCTAATGGCATTCTTCTTAGAAACCTCCAGTGACTTTCCATAGGCAGAATTAATGGCTCCTTGTTTGTTCTCCCTGTGCACCATTCATGACACAACCCTTACATACACCCCACTGTATCAGAGCCAGTCATGTCATTATTATTACCACTTAAATGTAATTTACTTGAACTCAGGGATACTGTCTTATTCATCTCTGAATCTATGGATTCTCTACCACAGGTCTTGGAATTTAAAATGTAGTTAAAATGTTTGCTAATGAACGAATGCATGCATGAATGAACTGAGCAAGTGAGCCAGACTTTCTCTGTTTATCAAACAGAAGGCCTAGGAGATCATGAGCAGAATTTGTAATTAAGCCATAAACAACACAATGGTTATCTGATAGCCACAATTATTAAAAGTAGAGGCTTAATGGGAGTGAAATTTGTCTTTTATAAAGAAGCTTGGCTCTAAAGCAAGAATGAAACACCCAAAGAACCTCATGTCTCTTAAAGATTTCAAATTCGTAGTTTAGTATCCACTCATGAAGATAACTCCAGGGCCAAATGGCTTGAATGGCCAATTCAACCAAGGATTTACCAAAGAATAATATCAATTCTACACAAACTTTTCCAAAATATTGAAGAGGTGGGAACACTTTCCAATTTATTTTATGCATCCAGCATTATATTGATGCCAAAACTAGGTAAATATATTACATGAAAACAAAACTATAGGACAATATTCCTCATGTACATGCATGCAAAAATCTGTGATAAAATATTAGAGGTTCAGATCCAACTATACATAAAAAGTATAATACATCATAACCAAATAAGGGTTATCCTAGAAATGCAAGGTTGGCTCAATATTTAAAAATAAATTTAATATACCAAATCAACAGATTGAACCATCTCAACTGATGCAGAAAAAATGACAAACTTCAAAATTCATTCAAGATAAGAACTTTCAATAACATAGGAATAAAAAAGAATTTCCCCAATTTGATAAAGGTCACCTACAAAAACCCACAGCTAATACTCATACCAAAAATGGCAAGACTGAGGGCTTTCCTCCCATTAGGAACAAGACGGGATATCCACAGTCACTTCTACTATTCAGTTCATATATCTCATCTTCCCTTCTTGAATTATCTATGCCCATATATTATAGGGACTGTATGGCATGATACCTACCAATCACTCTTGGATGTTAAAGACAATTATAGTCCTTGACAGCTACCATGTAGAGGCTGGCCTTCTTTTACTGGAGAAGGACTAGGCAGATTCCCAAGGGTAAGAAGAGTGTGGGACATGATGAACTGCACTACATTGAGTGATTCTAATGGGGGTGGGGTGGGGGTTTTCTTTCTAACATTAACAGGAAGGATTTAACTAAATTTCTGCCCCTGGGCATAATAAGTTCTTAGGCCATCTGACCATAACATAATAAAAGTTCTCAGTTTTGAGTTTTCTTTTGGTAGAATCTTCTTCTGCATCGGACATGTCCCTGGAGATGAAGGCAGATTGTCCCTGAGAAACATGACACATTCTGAAGAACTGTTGGCTGCTTTAGCCCTTCACAGCATCAGTTATGTATTAATTCCATGTGCAAAACACTATACTGGGTGCTTTAAATTCATCATTTAATCCCCATGACCAACAGGTAGGTTTTACTACTCCTGGTCCACAGAGGAAGCAAGTGAGATTTAGAAAGACTAAATATTTTCAAAAAGACAAAATTATTATAGGAAAAAGCTATGGTTAGCTTTTAGTTCTTCCGATTCAGTGTTTCTTCCATTATAACAAAAAACATTTTAGGGAAGGATGAGCCAAAGAAGAATGCAAATGAGCAATGTTCTGTAACTTAGGGCTTTATCAATAATTTTTTGTTTCATCTCATGACAAAATTTTCAAAATTAATTTTCCAGTTAAAAATACAAAACTTCTCCTTTTTAATGAAAAATTTCAACTGAAAGACATTTTATGGAGCGAAATCTTAGCAGATTTCTTGCCTTCCTTTTCTTTTTCCCTCCTCCTCCTCACCATCATCATCAGAGCTAAGTTTATTCAGCTTCCTAGGTATAGGCACTCTGATTTTATGACTGATCACTTGATCCTCTAAACAACCCTAAGAGATAATTAGTATTATTTTTGTCCTTTCTTCTAAAAATAGCCTATAAAATGCATGTAAACAAAATTCAAGTCTGTGAGTCCTTGGTATACTGTTTGTGTTCTTCCTGGAGCCCACTAAATTAGTTTATAATGCAGTTCATGAAAATCCTTGCCCATAGCACTCATTTATATTCTCTCTCTCTCTCTCTCTCTCTCTCTCTCTCTCCTTCCCCCTCTCTCCTCCCCCAACCTTGCATCCCACAACATTTATAAGTTGTGTAAATCTATCACAACATATAATTTGACTTGATGGTTCTGAAATACTGCAAAAAATATGTCTTAACAAGAAGCAAAATTCAGTTGCTCTGACATTCGTCCTGTATTCAAGTTGGAAATGAGTCTCCTGGCAACTTTAAATGGCCCAGTCCTTGTCTTCTGTTTTGGGGACGCTGTCTATTGATACATGTAGACCTCTTCCATGCACCTCTCCCATTACTGGGCCAAGAGGAGAACTCAAAGGAAGGCATGTGGTAGATGCTCCTGATCTTCCTAGAAAGTATCTATTTACCTTCCCTTATGCCTGGCCTCAAAGTCTTTCTTTTTTAAAAATAATGAAAAGCCAAACAATAGTGTCAAATCTATTGACCCAAGACTTCTCACCTCTGAGAGTCCCCAAACTATTGTACTAGGGGTTAGTCTCAGAAATGAGTGCGCTGCTATCCATGTGCAGTGACAAAGCCCCCCAAATAACTGCCATACTACTAAAAATATCTATTCAAATGGCATATGGTCTCCCTGCCAGAGAAGATCAAGGAAGGGCTAGAATAGAATTAGGTTCCTGAGGCTTCCTTGGTGCCGCTGATGTGCTAGACTTTGTTAAAATCAACCTTCTGTTGAGTGGCAGAATTGGAATTAAAATCAGGAAGTAGGGATAACTACCAGTTATCCATATTGCCCTTTTACCTTACACACAGACACCCTAAGCTATTGAGCATGGCAATGTGTTCACTGATAGTGGCCATAAAATTTAACATGTTATGAAGGGCTGCTGGCACATCTTGTTAAAATATAACTTCTTTGCTTAAGGGAGTATCACTGTAATCTTGGCTTTTTTTCTTCCTGCTAATGGAAACACAAAAATAAGGGCTGGTGCTGCGGCAGCAATATTGTGATTATAAATCAAACTTGAAGATGGGCACTGGTATTTTGGAAGTTAGAACAAAAATATAGCATCTTGGGTTTCTGATGGTTTCACACCTGTTATAGACTGCCTATATCCAGGATTGATGTTATATGAAAGTATCCTGTTAAAGTCACTGCTATTTCAGATGTTTGTTAGTTGTGGTTGAACGCAATTCCTAAGTCATGCAAACCTTTTTCTTACTATTCTAGAATTATTTGCAAAAGGACCATATTCTTGTTTGAGGTTTGTTTTTAAGCTATTTCTCATTATGTCTACATGTTTATGTAAAAAAAAAACATAAAGTAGAAGGAAAAATAAAAATCATGACTATTTCTACTGCCCAGGGCTAAATGCAATTGTCATTTTTGATGTTTTGCCTTCCAGTCATTTTTCTATCCATATGTCATAAACATGGATAAGTTCAGATATATCTTACTTCACTTGATTTGTTGCATAAATATTTGCCTGCCATATTAAAAATTATTTTAAACATCTCTTAAATGCTACATAACATTGCATTATGAATTTGCTATAATTTACTTAGCATTCCTGTCTAGTTGTATATTGACTATTTTCTGCATTTTGATGTCATAAACATTACTATGGTGAACATCTGAATGTATACAAATATTTTGTTTATGCATTTCAGTTTCTTTCCTTTGGACAGATTCCTAAGTGTATCATTATTAGGTCAAAGGATCTTAATATTTTCTAGCCTCAATGCATAGGGCCAAGTGCTTTTCTAAAACATATCAATATATACCCAATCCACTCAATAGCACCAAGTATGGTTATGTGATGTTCTTACCGAGCCTAATACGTAGAAAAATTATATCCCAGGACTGTTTTACTTTTTGAGCATTTGATTATTACTGTGGGTGAACATTCTTCATGCTCATCACCATTTCTGTTTCCTACAGTGTTTTATTCATCTTTGTATCTCTTACATCTACTATACATCCTGGATCACAGGTTATACTCAATATAGATTCACCAGAAAGATGTGGTTATTTTAAATAATCCTGAGACCTGAGGTCTGAGACCTCAGACCTGAGATGGCCTGAGAAATATGGTTTTGGAGTTATTACCAATTAGACTATATACCATCAAGTTTTAATGTTTGAACACTGATGATCCATGGAGTACTATAATAGTTACAGCTAACACTGAACTTTTTCTATTTATCACACACTGTTCCAAAATTTTAAGTGCATTATTTCATTAAACCATCATAATAATCCTGTGAGGTAGACTGTGTTACTCTCCCCATTTTAGGATTTAGAAGCTGAGACGGAGAGATGTTAAATCAATGGAACAAGGATTTGAACCCACATGGCATAATTCTTTAATGAATTTTTATTCAGTGTTTCCAATATGCATGGAAACTTGTTAAGTGTTTTGGGGATATCAAGAGGGGATAAGAGGCACCTGGGTGGCTCAGTCAGTTAAGTGTCCTACTTTGACTCAGGTCATCATCTCACAGTTGACAAGTATGAGCCCCTCATTGGGCTCTGGGCTGACAGCTCAGAGCCTGGAGCCTGCTTCAGATTCTGTGTCTCCCTCTCTCTCCACCCCTCCCCCACTCATATTCTGTCTCTCTCTCTCTCTCTCAAAAATAAATAAACATTAAAAAAAGTAAAAAACAAAACAAAACATGGTCCCGGCCTTCCAAAGTTCAATCTGGTCATATAAACAAAATAAAACACAGTAAATATGGATAACAATGGTGATAGCAATCAACATTTACTGAGGACCAGACAGTGTTCTAATCACTTACTCATCTCAAGATTTTCATGCTGTAGACACTACAATTATTTTCATTTTACAGAGAAGGAAACTGAAGAAGAAAGATTACGTAATTTGTCCGAGCTTACACAGGTATTAACTGATAGAACTAAGATTTGAATCTAAAAAGACATCAGAGCTCATCTTTTTAACTGCTGTGTATGGAACTTTCCATTGTTGCATACAAAGGGCTCAAAAATGGCACAAGTACTACATGCCTGACAATCCAAGAGGTAGACCCAATGTGTCAAGTGAATTCAGAAGATAGCATGTTCAGAAGATATCATGAGCTGGAACAATTAGGAGTAGCCCTACCATCCTTTATTATGAAATCAAAATGGCAGCTAAAGAAACATGAATATAGAGAAAAGACCTGGAATGGAATCTGTCAAATGTGGTTTCAAATCTCAGCTCCACTACTTCTTAGTGAAATGGGAATAAATACTCTTCTATAATAAGGTCATTGTAAAGATGATATAAGTTGCTCTACATTTGGCATCTAGCAACATTTCAACCCTTTTAGTAGAAACACACAAAAATGTGATTTATCTTCTATAGTAGATGCTATGGATTGCCTTGCTTTTATCCTATCTTCCTCTACTGTAAGAACATGAGCACTAAAATACTTGACTCCCAGCCTCCAATGACATGGCCTGGGCAATGAGAAATAGGCAGATGTTTTCAGAAAGCTGTCCATCCACAAATAGAAAGTGAATGCCTTGCAAGGAAAAGACCTTCGCTCTTCATCCAGCCTGGAGAGCTGGAATGATGCCAAGAAGAGTAGCAGCCATTCTAAGAACATGAAGATGAAATCCTCATGCTAAAGGCAATGGAACAGAAAGAAAGACTGACCCCTCTTTCAGCCACTGCAACAGTCCTGGATTGCCTACTTCCAGCCTTATTTTTATGTAAGAAAAATAAACACTCACATATTTAGGTCACTGTTTGTCGGATTTTTGTTGCTTGCAGCTGAACACATGTTTATCTGACATACTTTCCTCACCAATTTGCCAGAGCCACTGTGTTTCCCCAGATGATGGAAGACACATTATCTGAGGGTCACACTGCCTGTTACCAAGTAGCCACCATCTACTTTTTTAGAGGTAATGGCTCAACATTCTCCACAGATAGGCCTCAGGACATGAGGTTTAGGTGAGAAATTATGAATCTAATCCTTCTACCCATTAGCAGCCAGTTGGAGAGCTGGCTGGTGGTGGACTACAATAAAAACTTGGGGTGACTTCGTCAGATTTCAATCACCAGTGAGAACATGAGGCATTATAGAACATGGGGGTATTGTATAGCTGAAAGAGAGACAAACAGACCAGGATCCAAATTCTGGAATTGCTACCTACTAACAGTGACTATTAATAATTATCTTAAACTCTTTAGAGCTCAGTTTTTGCCTCTGTAAAATGGGGATAATAACTCTTACCATCTTGGGTTATAGCTAAGATCATATATAATATTATCTATAAAATAACTATCATAGTGCCTAGAAATCATAATACGTGAACCAAAAAATGACTGTAATTATAATTATTAAAGTCAATCAGAAATAACAGTCTGAAATTCACTTCACTGTTGTTTATAAGAACCTACCATGGGCCAGGCCCTGGGATTCTAGGGGCAAAGAAAACAATCATGTTCCTGCCTCCCTACTTCCCATCCACCTGCCCCCTACCATGGACCTGACTTTAATATGGGGGGAACAGAAAGCACAAACACAAATCAATCAATCACCTAAGATAGTGATAAGAACTAGGAAAAATAAAGAAGGGTCCAGGGACTGCAGGGGTATGAGAGCGGCATGACAGTTAACGGAGGGGCATCATCTGTTAGCAGAGTCATGCTTCGGACTTCAGAACAAAAGGTTTCTCCCCATTTTGCTTATGGGAAGACAAACGACCAGAGAATCCATCAGTTTGGTTGACTAAGCTAAAAGTGATTTCTTTTGAACCTCAGGCTCAATTAGAACACAAATTCTTGTCATTTAAAATACATTTAATATGTAAGCAGATGTTATTCTACATTCTTATAGGTCCAAATATGGGATAGCTAGTTATCTTTCCCCTTGCCTCTTTTCCTCATCCCATAGCCCCACTTCGATACATAATAAACTATTTTCTTCAACACTCTGGCGTTAAATGTGAAGACTTTTCAGAAGGTTCAGACACTGAAGAGAACCCGAGACAACTGGTTGCAAAAGGGATATTAAAAACATGCTCTTCCACTGCATTTGCTTCTAATTATTTAATAAAGTGTATGCCATTTTCTGAGACCCCATGCTCCACACGGATACCATGCTTTGTTTTATTTTGGGAGAAAAAAAAAAGAAAGAAAGCACAAAGCTGAACGAGGTCTATATTTTTTTGTTGTTCAGACAAAGCTATTCCTCTCGTTTTATTTCAGCCGGTTTCTGTCCAGCGAGATGGCACCACTACCGGCAAAGCCCATTCCCTTTTCACCCATGTGGTCCTACCAGACTCACAGCAGTGCTACAAAATATCGACGTGAAAAGTAATTAAGATATAAGTATTCCAAAAGAGAGCACATGGTTATTTAAAGTCATTGGACACCATTCAAATGGAAAGATCTATGGAATACAAGGGCTGAGAGTCATCATGCTGTTTCTCCCCCAGTTCTCACATTAAGAAAAAGGACTAATTATAAATCTCCAGCAAATATGACCTGGTAAAGAGTTTTCAAACAAAAGCCTGCACTGAACGGGATATCTGGCAGATCTGGGCACTTGTTTTCCCTAATAACCATTAAAGTTGTTCCTAGTAAACCATTTTACAGCAACATTAGAAATATCAGAGTTTACGTTTTCGTTAATGAATTGCTGCGGAATGTTAGCACTGCATCACGTCTCCCAACGACTCTTCATCCTGGCTTTGTCTCCGTGGTGCATTCCCCCCCCCACCCCCTTTAACATTTCATTTCCAATGACACGTCAGCCGTCTTTCACCAACCTCAAAGGAAAGTTGAATGCGGGGCTCACAAAGTTAAGCTGACATTTGCTCCCTTCCAATAAAAAATATTTAGTCCATTAAACATAAATAGCTGTCATTATGATACATGGACTGAGTGCAAACCTCCCGGTTCCCTCTGATGTTTATTACATCCAAACAACTGCAGTGCCTGCATGTTTTCAACTTTAGTGTATTGATTAAACTTTTAAATGGCTGCCATATAACCCAGGGACAGCGGGAAGATTAATTTGCGTCAATGTTCATCTGTAATTCATTAGCCATTTATTCTTTACAACCACATGGGCTATCAAGAAAATGCAGGCCATTTTTCACTCGGCACAGGCTGAGAACAGATTCTGAAATTTGTGCTGCATACAAATAAGTTTCCCCGGGCCTGGCCAGTTAAACTGCTTGGCTTTTCAAAAGTTGAAGTCGGGAAACAGCAGCAGGGAAGAAACATTAAAAGCCAGGAATGGGGAAAAACATACATCCTCAGGGTGCTCACGGTTTAACTGAGTTTGTCCACTGTCTTCTCATCCATGGATTATGGTTTCTTATTTCAGTCAGATTAAAATAACGGAAACGTGTGTCTGAGCAAAGGCCATAAATAAAATGGGGCTCTTTTTCCCATCCCTCCCTTCCCACCCCCATTCTAATATCTCCTAAAATGCTGTTTCTGGCAGACAACTCCAGAGTGGCAGTGGAGTAGAAAAGTGCATAGCCCGAGGAGCTTGGATTTGTACTCAGGGACGGTGGCGTTTGAACCAACCCTTCCTGAAACTGTGGAATCTCACCCGGCCTTGAGTTGGGAAGGTGCCCAGCTAAATAGCGGCACGTTTCCTGAGGGAAGAGGTAAGCCATCTGGCTTCTCTGCGTGCCCTCCTGACCCCACTGGCAGAACACAAAATGCATATTAAAGGCATAAATGGAACGAGCACCCTGGTGAAAGGCCCTTCGACACACAAGGCACTTGGGAAGACAAGGAAGAGGGAGTCCACGTGCACGCAGGTCGGGGCAGGAGGAGAATAAAACACACGAGGGAAATTTTTCTTCATAAGGATAAATAATTAAAGTGGAGAGCTGAGCGTGCTGGCCTCACTGTAGCTAATAACTGCAATAGTGAGCGGCAAAAATCAATGGTCAGGACGACATCTGGGGGAGAGTGCTGGCAGGTACCCATTTGCAGGACGTGTGGAAGCCAATGTGCAGATGCCCAAGGCGACAACTCTTTTCTCTGGTCTATGGTGCCCACGAAAATCAAAGGCACCAGGCACACTGGTAACCTTTGGTAACAAAGTCCAAGAAAGAGCTGACAGAAGAGGACTTGGGGAGAAGGCTGTAAATGACTCATTTATAACATAACTGCTCAGGCTGCATACAACCAAGGATAAAAGCGAGCCCTCCACAAAAGCCTCCATCTGGAGCCCTTCTCATCCCAGCGCAGAAGTCACCAGCACTAAGAATCCACAGCACACAACTCCTCTGCAGGCCCTTTGGGGAAATGGGTGGG